>NC_056728.1:448649550-448799550 GCF_019279795.1 Protopterus annectens | reverse complement strand
AACACAGAAGGAACCTGAAGATAAACCAGGTACATGAAACATGTCAGCATGTAATTGAATGCAGTACTTGGTCTGTAATAATGAGATAGATTATTTTGAAAGATGTATATGTGTCATCAATACTTGCTGTAATGATGTCCTGCTGAACAAATGCTATGGACATAGCATCCGGCTCTGTCTGCAGTGGGCCATACCTGTCAACTGTGCAAATCTTCACAGAATGTCAAGATGTAGCCATCATACTGTTTGTTCTATTTCTCCAAACATCTATATTAGTCTGGCAAACAGCTGGAAATGGAAGTAATGAAGTCATGACAGACACATGAGTTTCAGACCCCACCACCTTCAGAACAGTCATGGTATTGCGAAATGTATCATGCTACAGACTTCATAGGTTTGTAATAGGCATATCTACGATCTGTCCCTATATATCCCCCCATAATGTTAGGCTTTGTCCACATGTGATGCTCTAAGAGGTGGATAAGTTGGGTCACAGCTGAGGAGCCTGACACACCCTGGGAAAGACAGCTCACATATGGCAACTACTAGAGTGTCTGTCAAACAGTCGTGTCTGTGCCACTGCTAGGCCAGTTAATGAGATGTTGTCCATATCCATATGTTACCTGTGAATATGAGTATTATACATGTTTGTTTTGTAAATCTAGGGTACCTATATAGGGCATACGCATAGTAAAGCACTGTTGCAGATGTGTGTGTTAAACTGCATGTGATATATTGAATTAATAACATTCAACTGTACAGTGTTCTTCTGGACAATGTTCACAGTTGTGACAGATATCTGTAGTCACTTACACATACACTTGTGTTGTGGCAGCTATATTAATACTTTATCAAAATTGACTCCCCTGTTTTGTCACCCAGTGATGTGGACCAATGACCAGAATTCCTGATATAACAGGTTGAGATGTATGATTGAGCTGCAAGATTGTAAATACAGTGTGTCATAATGACATAGAACACAAATGTATACCAGGTATCCCCTGAGCATGTATATGTATGCATATGTTCAGCTGAAAGGTACAGAAGTAATGACATGGGTCACAAGCAGTCTGGAAAATAGGATATGCATGTTGCACATGTGTGTAATATCACTGTCACTACATACAACAAAATAAAACGTGTACTGCTACTGATTGTTGCATTGCCATGACACTGAAATGGGTACTACAGTAGTCATGCTTATCACGTAGTAATCAGAAAAGTGCACAACTGTGTTATGACCCACTGTCCATGCCTACCACTAACAGCTGAATCAACACTCATATACACTGGATATCAAAGTGTACACATCCCCTGTTGGAATGCCTGGTCTGTGTGCTGTATGTCAATGAGACCACAGAAAGTCATGTCAAAATGTTTCTCACCTCAAATTTGACCCATAACCTGTACAATTCTATTGAAAAAGAAACAAAGCTGTTTCATAGAAGGTGAACAACCATTGCCAAGTGAAGATGTAATATGACGTTAGAGTACAAACCAAGACAAATGGATGTTGTAATAATCTCAGCAGGTGTTTACACAACATACCAGTGTAAGGGTGTGCACACACATTCAAATGGCTTACTGTACTGAGTATTAATTCCCATATGTTTCCACAGGGCAGGTTGTTATGTTCCCTACTGAAATGAGCAGGTTATAGGATACATCACAGGTGGGGATTGTGTTGACATGTGCTTTTTTGGAATCATGTTCCAATTGCACAAGTACCATGCATTGTAACAGGCGTGTGTACACTTCATTCCCACTGTAGCAATATGGAATTAGCAGTACCTAACATGTATAACCATCCTCAAATGATAGAGTAATCCCCCTTGGTGGACAGCACCAAGACACAAAGTACATAACAGGTTGCTATAGTGGCTGTACAGGGACACATAAGTACAGACCACAACTTGGAAGCAAGTGCACCTCTATCTGAGCAAGCATGTAGGCTCACAGGTGACTTCCTGTAAGGCTGACTATGACTAGAAATCAGACATATCCAAACCACCAAGGCCAATTGCAACCATGTCTACACATATGCAGGTAGTCTCAGAGCTAGTAACACAAGTCAACCTGTACTGGGGATAAAGCCCACCTCATACACAAATGCCATGAATACAGGCAACCTGCATCAGACAGGATAGATGGGAACAGTAGCACCCTGTCCACAACATTAGTACAGGGGAATATGTACATCAACCACACTCCTGCCTGCATCAATGGTGAGCATGGACATAATGCCGACTGATGGCTACAACAGCAAGTCTCCATCAGGCATGAGAACATCACAGTTTGCCTCCTTCATGATCACAGGCATGTGCTCACAGTTCCATCACACACTACAGTCAAACACACACATGCCACCATCCACACACCATCTACATGGAAGATGGCCACTGTTATCCCTCTACACAGAAATGAATGGTGAATAGTGGATTATGCCATTAAGTGTCCTGGAAACTGGACAGGTCAGGGCCAGGGGTGTAATGTAAGATGTCAAAGCCATGATAGCTTACAGTGTTATGGTATAGTCTGGATTATTTGTAAGTAATATCCACTGTTGATGTGCACGTGGACAACCATATGAGGTCCTGTGACCTTTTTTCCTGTTTAGTTCTTCCAGGTACAATGTCCCGGGAACATCTCCCTGCATTCACAAACCTGGAAAATGATGCAATCATCCAATACCTCATCATGCATCATACCATCCTCTTCGGCCACAGGGCCCAGGATCTGCAGGAGAGGACTGCCCTGTGGAATGAGCTTGTCCATAGGTAAAGGATGTTGGCCTGTACAACTGAAATTATGAGCAGGTGCGGCATTCCTGCACAGATCTGATCCACCATGCCCATCAGTGTGCTGCTGCAGTTAGGAGGGACCAGCTAGCCATAGGTGGGGGTCATGCCATCCAGCCCCCACTGACACATGCTGAGGAGCTCCTCACCAGCCTTGGGGTACCTGCCTGCCAGCCAAGCCAGCAGGCTGAAGACAGCATTGTGGTGGTGGGTGCCACCCACACAGTGGATGAGGAGAGTGCAGGTAAGGCCCCAGGGCACATTACTAGACCACTGTTACTTATCCATTTTCATCTGTAAAGTATCTACATGCATATGTCAGATAGGATCAGGGGCAGCTCATGCTATAGGGCTGCAGGACTGTAACCCCCCTCCTCAGCTGTGGAAAGAAAAAAAAAAGAAAAAAAATCAGATGCCCAGAAGTCTATGTGGTGATGACTGCATAGAACGGAAGAACTCTGGACTGCAACATCTGCAGACTGGAGCCTACTCTTGTGGGGAAACCAGCTGAGAAGACATTTAGCTTGTGCGGGATGGTACTGAGGACACAGGTACATCTGCAGATTTACTCGGGATCTGAAATTCTGGTAGGTGTGTAGCAGATGGACTCGGGAACTGAAATTCAGGTGTGTGTGTGCGTGTGTGTGTGTATGTGTGTGTGTGTGTGTGTGTGTGTGTGTGTGTGTGTGTGTCTGTGTGTGTGTGTGTGTGTGTGTGTGTGTGTGTGTGTGTGTGTGTGTGTGTGTGTGTGTGTGTGTGTGTGTGTGTGTGTGTGTGTGTGTGTGTGTGTGTGTGTGTGTGTGTGTGTACATAAGGTCAAATGCTCAGTTCAGCGAATTGCATGCAGAAAGCTAGAAAAGAGAGAGTGTGCATAAGTGAATAGCTGAATTTGGGATCAGGAGCAATGCTGAAAGCTTAAGTAAGTGGTAGGGATCACTGGAGTCCAATTTATTTTTTTAGTTTTATGTGCTGAGTAAGATTTTGTGGTTAGATGTCTGATCGTGCTTTTTTAGTGTTTATTTTGTAATATAGATAATGTAGGGAATCTTTGTTGGTGGGTTTCTGCATGTGTGGTAGCTCTTATTAGTGTTTACAGAGAGATCTCTCTCTCTTGCTGAATATGATGTGACCATGAAGTTGTTATATTTAATCCCACATGAAAGAACACAAGGGTGCTTCCCATGTAATTTCCCTTGTACACTGTCCAAATGATCAAATAAACCAAATAACATAAAAAAAAAACACCTGAAGTAAACCAGGCAGAGTGAGATGACATCATATAAAGTCTACTGCAGAATGAACATTTAATTTATATGATATCTTACATTGCCTTTATCTTAGAGGACCCTGGATTTTATCATTATATTCATACTGAAGAATGCATGGTTTAGCACTGAAACTGGTCTACAAAATGTATTTTTCAGCATTTTTATACAAGAACACTTTCTGGATCATGTTGTGTGGTTCTTTCCTTTTGCTGGTATTTGGTTTAGTTAGTTGTTATATTTAAGTCAGGGAAGTGGGGGGTTGCCCCCACATCGGTGGTGATGGGGAACTTTATCCCTGAAAATCATGAAGTCAGTGTGTATTTCAATATTTTGATGATGCTTTGGCAGCCCAACATTAGATGATAAAATCATGTGTGTGTGTGTGTGTGTGTGTGTGTGTGTGTGTGTGTGTGTGTGTGTGTGTGTGTGTGTGTGTGTGTGTGTGTGTGTGTGTGTGAGACTTGGATGTTTTTTATTTCATTTTATGTTTCAGTGAGTCTGAGCTATTATGTATCAATACAACATTGTGTAATGTAGTGCTATACAAACATATATATGCCTTCATTAAAGGATGTTCAATGATCTTTTGGTTGACATAAGATTAGCCAACACCATTTGGTCAAGTCCTATTATGTTGACGTTTTGAATGGTGCATAAAAATGACTTGCCTACCTGCAGCATCCACAGTAGAGCACATCTTGGAGGTTCTGCAATCCAATTTTCAATAGGGTGGGTTTGACATAATGCATGTCAACAATAACTTATCAGCACATGCAAATATATTCATACATGGACTCTGTTTTGGTCGACCATTAAAACTACAATCACTAGAGTGAAAGCACTTGATAAATGTTTAAAGTGAAAAAGTGCTAAAAAAATCTAGGAAAAAAGGCATTTTATGCCCCACTGCACTCTCTGTTGTGGGGGATGTACTCCCAACAGCTCCACTAATTATATATGCCAGCTCTGAAGTTATGTACCCTAGGAGAAAGGAGAAACCTTTGGGGTACCCCGATCTCAGTCTTGTGGTGAAAAATCTGGCATTGCACATTAACCATATGTCATTAGTGTGTTGAATGGTTGAAAAGCCTCTGTGTGTGTGTAATGCCCCAGTTGCTATATACTGGTGGCTAGAGAGAACCCAGGATACATGGCGGTGGGTAGAGAACACCTCAGGCTTGAACGCTGTACCTTGGGTGTAGGTAGCAAGAGCCTGAATTCCCTATCCACTACCATTTGTATAAAATTTGCAGATTTTTTTGCCTCATATTTGTTCTGTTCTGTTCCTCATAAAATCTGTGGTTTCTGTACTTTTCTTTCTTTACATAGCTGATGGTGCAGTGGTACAGTGGTAGCATTGTTGCCTAACAGCTGCAGGTTCTCTGGTTTGATTCTTGGCTGGGGTGCCTTTTGTGTGGAGTCTGCGTGTTCTCTCTGTGTGGATTTGCTCTGGTGTTCTCCCATCTTACAAAGACATCTGTCTGGAGTGTTTCTCCCTGGGCCTCTGCTAAAAATTGGCTTATGTTCCAAGTCAGACTTTCCTGGTTAACAAATGTTAAATAAATAAAAATGACAGGCATTTGAATTTCAGACTTCATATTCTTCAGAAAATACATGGTAACACAAAACCTTTTATTCTAACAATGTTCTAAGTTTAAAAAATTGATATTTGAAATGTGTCCCTATTTTGGACTGTATTCCCCCATTATTGGCTTTGTCCAGGCTTTTTGTGCTAAGGCTGAGAGCTATGGTGAGAACTGAATTCATTGAATATGTTTGGGGGCTGTAGTCCCCCATTATTGGCTTTGTTCTAGTGTTTTGTGCTAAGAGGTTGACAGCTATGGTGAGAACTGAATTCACTAAATGGTAGACATTTAGGTTTCAGTCAGCTGATTTGGCATAGTGGTATATTGCTCTGACTGTTTTGCTCAGAGTCCTGGGTTCAAGATTTGACAGTGAAATGTATGGTAGTAGCACATTTTATTCTAGCAACTTTCCAAGATTATACAAGCAATGTTTAAAATGTGTCCCTGTTTTTTGGGCTTTTGTCCCACCCCCAATACATTTTGGCTTTTTCCAGATTTCTTGTGCTGCAAAGTTCAGAGATACAGCTGAGTGTTGAGCAGACTGTACAAGGAGCTGAGAGCTGCAGGGGAAGAAAAGTTTAGTAGTGTTTATGCTGAATTTGCTTGCATTGTTAATTGCACAATATGTAATATACTTGCTTTTGATGCATAAGGCTGCGGGTTCTACTCCCACAATATATATAGATGCATTGCTTATACTGTACTGTGTTGTAAAGGGGGTGGATGCTGCAGTCCCTTTGGCGAAGATACCTAGTGACTATGAGCCTGTTATCAGTTTGCCATCCATTTCCTATTGCAATGTTACTAGCTTATCATTTTTTTAATGTAGCATAAGCAATTTATTCTTTAAGGGTAACAGGCTTTTTATTTGTAGCTGAAACAATGAAATATAAAGTTGTTTGCTAGCAGCAACCTCTTCATTAGTTACATATCTCTTTAATGTGGATTTATTTAGCTTTCAGAGATTGTGCATATTTACTGATACTAGTGTGTTGTAGAAGTTTGAGTAGACTTTTATGATGGAAATGTTCTGAACTGGGCAGTTTTGTCATTATTGGTGCATCCATTTTGTTTTATTATTTACTGGGAAAATGTTCAAAGCAATAAATTTAAAACACCCCCTAACAAATGTACTGTATTATACAAGGAATATAATGTAATACAGTCAGGAAGGTGTATCAAAGAACACATGTATGCTTCATGTGCAAGGGGCCTATGATTTGAAAACAGCCCAAAGTTAATCTTTATCTGCCACAGGCAAAATGTATTTTCTTTGAATGTGGGTTTGAATGCTGTTTCAATGAATGTGAGTTTCAAGGGCAGAGACGTTTTAATGCTAAGTCTATTTCCATTGTGAGACTGCATTGCTTTGTTTAGCAGATGTCTGTTAGTGTTTGTACTGTAAAATACAAAATAAAACTTTCAAATGAAATCCAAATCATTGCAGAAGTAAAGCAGTATGCACATTACAGTGTTTATGATACATGGGGCAAAATAGCCACGTAATGGGACATTGGAATGGCTGCAGGGGGGAGGTTCCATTCGAAGATGATTTTGTGAGGGGGGAAAGGCGGCAAACTCAAAGACAGCCCCGGCTGAACTATACCTCTCAGCTGTCCAGATTTTTGCAGAATGAATAGATTTTTGCTTTTTATTTTTGGTTTGTTCGTCATAAAATTTGTGGTTTTCCGGCAAATCATTTAGGAATGAAGTAACTAAATAATGATGGACATTGAGATTCAGACTTCATAACCTGCAGAAAAATGCATGCTAAAGCAAGACCTGTTATTTTATCAACTGTCTGTTTATACAAGAGCAATTTTTAGTACTGTTTGTATATTCCCTCAATATATTTGGCCTTGTCCAGATTTCCTGCATTAAGAGGATGAGAGGTATGTACAAATAAATTGCTTTATAGAATTAGAATATTCAGACCTCTCAACTGTCCCCAATTTTGGCTCAGAATGTTGCTTTCCCCCTAATAATCACTCCGCAAAATGACAATTTTGGAAGAAAACGTGGAGGGTTTACAATTATAAATAACTGTAATGATCAGAGTTATAGATTACTTTTATTTCAGAAATGCATGTAGATTATCTTATTTTGTCAGCTGCTCAAGTTAACAATACTAATATTAAAAAAGTGTTCCTTCTTTGACAGGTTCCCAGCTGTATTGTGTGGCAATTTTATATTTTTGCATCACAATTTTGGTCCATTTTTCATAAAAGTGTGGTTTTCTGGCAAAGTAGTGGCAAATCATTAAAGACTGAAGTTAGAAAATGACAGGCATTTGAGTTTCAGATTTCATACCCTTCAGAAAATTCATACTAATGTAAGACCTACTACTATTCTATTATATTTCTAAGTTTATAAGAGCAATATTTAAAAATTGTCTTTATTTTTTGGCCTTTGTCCTACTTCTGTGTATGGCTTTGTCCAGATTTCTTGCTCTGAGGTTGAGAGGTATGAGTGTCAGAGCCATCACTGTCATCCAGAGACATTTCAAATTGTGCCATACTTGTTGCTCCCCACTCCCCCATGTAGTGACTCTGGATGTGTCCCAGCAAGGCAAGGAGCAGTTATGCAGTGTAAGTTTGTAGAGTATTTCCCCATCCAAGGTAGACACAAGTACGACAGTGGCTTTTCATCTGTCCTTGATTTTGTAGAATGTTCTGGTTTTCTGTCATATTTTTATACTTTTGATTTATGCTTCTTATTATTCAAACAATGCATGCTGTCACAGTGCCCTGTTGCTCTGTGTTTAAGTAGCAATGCTTTAATGACCATCAGATAATCTTGTCTGAGATTCTAAGATGCAAGTAAGCTTTAATAAGCATACTATTAAAGAATTACCAACATTGAAAGCCTTTTTGTTGTTGCCATGCAGAGAATATTTACATAACTAGATAACGTATAAGCCTTAAGTATTGAAATGCATATGACAGTATTAGTAATAAAGGACAGGATTATAGTATTTTCAGAAACTGATTACATTTGTTGGAGACTTGCAGCCATCTTTGCAGGCTTTACCCTTAAACTAAACAGAATGCCAATCTATCATGTGTGGTCCATAACCTGTGCAGTAATCCTTTAAGCAATTTATCTTGAGCTTGTTTCTTGTTTGCTGTTCATTTATTACTTTGATCATGTTTCTCCATGAAACAATTAGATAGTTGTTGTCAGGCAGCAGGTCTTTTTTGGATAAGAAAAATTTTTACAAGTGGGGGTATCACAGAGATTGCTACTTTCAGCATGTTACTTGGTACTTTTATAAAGATAAATATAAATTATAATTAGAACTGCAGTGCAAGGGGAAGTGGTTTGAGATGAGTGCTGCATGTTTTTTTTTTAATACTTGATTTTGACGGGCATTCCAGTAATGTTTTTAAAATAGTAATTCATTTTTTCATGCCTCACAACCATTTCATTTCCATCTAGATATTAAGTAAGCTGTCATGTTGCCAGTGCATTGAAATATTTTTAATTCTACACTTCATTTTGTCTTGATTGGACTCTTGTAATGATGGTTTGGCACCCAGGGCAGCATATTTAATTAAAGTTCCAGTTGTTGTGGTTTTGAGCATAGATCCGCCCCTTTCTAGTTAGCCCCACCCATTCCCAGTTGGCCCCACCCATTCAGCTGTCTTCTGCAGCCCCCCTTTGATTTAAAGTCACCAGCCGCCACTGGATAAGATAGTTTGTTGCTGCAGTGTAGTAATGAAAAGTGTGCATAATCTCTAGTGTTGTGGGTTTGTACTGTCGATGTGCTGAAATGCTGCTCCCACCCTGTACCAATGCCACAGGTGTGTCTACTGACATTTCTTTTCTCACACAACAATTTAGGTCCCTCTGGTATACAACTGGGGCAGCAGCCTGTAGCTGGTGAGTATGGAGTTGTTTTGTTCAGGTTTGCCAGTATACCGCCCATGTTATGGCCATGCTATTTGCCATGCACACATTTAACACACCTACCCAAAATGCATGCTGTACATGTTCACTTATTGCTGGTGTTAACTGCATTGCATCACAGTGGTCATGATGGTGGCATATCTGAAGGGTATGTAAGAGTCCTGCTGTATACCTAACAACCTGTCAGTGCAAGAGGTGTGGACAGAGATGAACATAATGGTGGGGCAAATGGCCTACAGTAGGGGCATGTCTGAAACATTACCCTTATACAGTGGCTACAACAGTGTATACACCACTATTACAATGGCAGCTATTCCTGATATAAACAACAGCAAATCACAATTCCACATGCCACACCTTTTACAACCTGTAATGTAATCCTAACATAAGCAATGAATGTGTAATATGGAATCCTATGTTAGGACAAGAAATATGGGGAATGCACACCTTAACAAACACTGGAAGCATATATTTGCACTCACTCCAAATAACATATTGTGAAAGCAGCTTTTCAGGGGTTCAATGCCACACCAAGTAATGGTCTGCTGTCCAAGAAGTATGTCCATGACATTTGCCCACTCACCTACAACAGAGGCAGCCGTTGTTTGCACACATCATACAAACCATGAAATGGATCCATAACTGAAAGGTAGCACTCAAGAGTAGGAAAAGTAGCCTTACCTCACCATTGCATATATACGGCAAACAGTGCAGACATTCATGTTTGTGTGTATGCAGTATGGGACAACATTGATGCAGAAAATAAACAGATGCCCATCCAAAACAGATGACAAAACATGTTGCAAACTGGTCATGGAGGCTGCCCAGAAACATGCAGCAACACTGAGGGGCTTGCAGGAATGTCTAGCAAGTACTACCTGTGCAGTACCTGTGTCAACAATTGCCTGAATTCTGCATAAGTGTGGCCTATGGGTTAGGGTAATCAGACGGAAGAGTTGTCCCACATGATACTTCATCCAGGGCTCTCAACAGGTAGCATAAACATAACATCAGGTCTCCCAAAGGCATGTGTTGCAATCTGTAATAGTGTCATGAGACCAACGCTCAAACCTACAGACAGTATTCATAAAGATATGTGTGGTGCACAAGCAACGCCTCACTCCACCTCAGGGCCACCATCCCCAATATTTAGCTTGCTGGTGCCAGTTTACACCTTTAGGTTTGCTGTTCATTAGCTGGAACTAGGCCAGTAGACATAGTGTTTGGAATTTGGAACACTGCAAATAATATTCATGTGGGGCCCATAGTTGTCAAGCATCTGCAATAAGGCTGAGGATGGGGAGGGGTGTCAGCTTGAAACACAACAGTGAACTGAAGCATACAACGAAAGCTTGCTAAGAATAGCTGTGTCTGAACACAGTGAAGGTTATGAATTGTACCAGACATAACCTTGACTCTACAGCAATAGTGAAGCCACTGTGTGACCTCCAAGGGCTATGCACATGAGCTGACCTTGCAATCTGGCAGAGTTGGGAGACATCTTGAGGGCAAAGTGACCCAATAATTGCAAGTGAAAATGGGCAATGCTAGAATACCCCTTCCAGGAATAGTGACTGCTGTAGTTCACTTAACAGGTGCTTCAACGAACCATTGTGTTAAGGGTGTGCACACTTATGCAACCCACTTATTGTATGCATCTCATTCAGCATCTGCATGACTAACACATTTGTTTGATACTGCATTGGATTGGACAGGTCATATGTCACATATCAGGTGTGTGTAATGTTAATAAATGCAGTATTGTGGCCTCACTGCATATCATAGAAGAGGCTGGCATGCCAACAAGGGTGTGTACACTCCTCATATCCACATTAAGCTTTGAAGGTTGTCAGTGTAACCCAATATTCTTGCACATACATGCACTGCTGATAAGATCTGCAAATCAAAGGACAGGCATTAATTACTGACATCAGTCCTAATATCATCCAAGATATGGTGTGAGCAACAGAGCAAACATAACTGCCACACATATACACATTCAGCAATGGTGTGTACACTTGTGAGGTATGGTTCACAGTACATGCCAGTGTGCTGTACAGGTGCACAGCAATACTGTGTACATGGGTGCAGTGTGTTCCAGGGGAAGGGGCATCACCTACTAACACAACTCATCCATCACAGAGATGTATAATGTTGGTAACAAGGATTGTGTATGGCTGCAGTGCATGCTGTTGAGTGCCATATGTCATGCATGTTGACTGTTGGGTAATGAGAGGTATATGTAATATTTTTCTGCCACCTCACATGTAAGTGTGAGTGTATGTGTTTGTGTGTGTGTGTGTGTGTGTGTGTGTGTGTGTGTGTGTGTGTGTGTGTGTGTGTGTGTGTGTGTGTGTGTGTGTGTGTGTGTGTGTGTGTGTGTTGTGTGTGCGTAGAAGTAAACCATAATGTACAGGTCTTTATATACAGTTCTTGTCTGCCCCTCACAGGTGGCGAGGTGGATCAGGGTCCCTCCTGCAGGCAAACTGATGTTAGTGTCCATACAGACTCTGACAATGATATTAGGCATAATGAGGCACAGGCAGGGTTGTCAGGTGCTGAATCTGTGCCATTGGTTGACATCCCACTTTTATCCACCCCATCCCTGCACACATTCACAATGCCCATACATACCCCATCACCAGTGGCCATAGATGAGGGACAGTTGGCGGGTGGTGGCATGGGACAGGAAAATGGGGTGACTATGGCAAGTGCGTCTGTATACAGCAGCCATAGCCAGATGACTGGTGAGGTACCATACAGGCAGATGTACAGGGGTGCTCGAAGGAGGGCTGCTGGCCATCATGCCCCTGGCAGAAGTTCAACAACTAGTGTCACTGGATGCATGGTTTGGGCCATCATGGAGGCACAGGCATGTATGGAATGTTACACCAGAGATAGTCTGAGGCTCCAGGGGGCTACTCTTCCTGCTGTACATGGCTACATCTGTGATGTTGCAGGTGCCCACCATTATTTTGCAGAGGTCATGGATAGACGGTTGGGTGAGATGGTGGGAATCCTTGACCATATGGTGTCTGTGGTAGAGCATGTGGTGGGAGTAGGGCATCAGCCACGTGGACTTAGGTCAGCAACACCAACAGGTGGAGGTCTACATGGATGTGCAACAACTCACGGCTGCTCCCATAGTGACAGTACCAGCACCAGCACTTACAGGGGGGTGCTGTCCAGACCACAATGCAGCAGGCCACATGCACGTGGTCCTGGCTGGTCCCAACAGGGAAGCAGATCTAGCCGACAATTGTCATCATCAGGGGAGAGTACCATATCTGGGCTTCTGCAACCCCTGGCAGGCACAGTTCCCGTGTCCATGGCCAGACACAGTGAACTGTACACCCTGCCATGTATGGTCTGCAGCTGTCCAACAAACTCCTATATAGGGCAGTCACATGGCAGAAATGTGTGCACGTACACATCACCAACACAGCTAGGGCACCTCCATACCTAAACACACCATGTTTACACAGCCTCTTTAATAAAGAACCCCCTAACCCACACACATGATGTCAACCAAACTGCTCAGCCTAGGCCTTTGGAAAACCCACAACACACAGCATATGATGATACCTGTACCACAACCCTGTCATTCATACCATCAATGCAGGGACATGCTAATATGGTTCTGATGCACAGGGTGAATGTACTAAGGTTTAGTAATATAATGATGTTTAACGTGTCAGTTGGAATAATTAGTACTTTCCTATCAAGATGGGTAGCTGTCCAGCCATGATGCATTATAGCTGTCATTAACACTGACTGATTTGTGGTCTCCATAATGTACTCTGTTTGTGTTCTAGGTGTCTATGTGTCAGCAAGATGTTGGTCTGCTGTCCTTTCCTACAAGGGGTGTGGCACTGTGGTGACACATTGACTGTTTCATATCCCGGGTATAGCTGAACACAAGTCACAGGTCTGTATAACAGTTACTGCATGTGCCACATGGCTGATAAGTCTGAGGGGTGTATACAGGAGAGAGCATGGTGGCTGATGTAAGCAGCTCTTCTACAGTGGAGAATGGTAAGTGTACTGGGTGGCACACATCAAATATTTGTGAATAACACACACAGCGGTTTTGGTGTTGATGTAATACACAGAGAATACTGTTTACGTGGATGTACTTCATTTTGCAGTGAACACATTTTGGCCTATATAATTCCACCAAGACCAAATTGTCAAAATATCTCATCAGTAAATAATCACTCCGCCAGTTTAATGTCATTGACAATGATACTGGCAGGGTATATGTCCTCTTCCCCAATATAGTGCAATCTTGGAGTTGGTAAACATAGGTGTGTTGGTGTGGGTTGCACAGCCCCCCACTTTGGAGGGTATGGGGTGGTGTAGACCCACACATAGTGTGATTAATAACTACTTAACCCATTAACATAAACTGTACAGTATAACAGCACACTAAGCTGGGGGATACGTACAACAATAACCCCAATGTGGGTGACAGTGCCCACAACAACCACACCCAACTATATATACCAACTCCAGTATCGCTGTACAGCTATACACTGGGAAAGAGGGCATTTACACATCCACTACTAGTTTTGATGGAATGAACATCCACAAGATGATTGCTTTGAAATGTTACCTTTTGCCAATTACTTCTCGGACAAATGAACTCCTGGGACATATATTTTCTACAAATTGAAGTAGATACCTTCACATACACACACACTTACTTGGCAACACTGACAGTAGAACAGCTACCTAGGTACTTATTGCTGCTAATGTGTTTGGCCTTAATTGCACACACCACAGAGCTTTTAGGGTGAGGTGTGTCCTGAGTTCCCTATTAAGTAAAGAATATCACAAGACCTTGTACAGTGTGGTAATGGGTGATGTACTGGGTGTTAATGAACAGTACATAGAATGACATACTGTCATATACACATTGACAAACACATACAGTCATAGGCACATTTGACAGACCTGGGCTTAGCAGTGCTAACTACATTGTCAGTGAGTCCATACTCTTACAGGGTTTTTGCACACAACACATGCATCATTGGGCTGGATAATGTAATCATTTACCTGTATGGTTGATTGTGACAGCGGTCCTAATACAGTGGACCTTGGGACATGTACTAGGGGTACCATGGTGTAAAGACAGTATACCCAGCACCCATGCATCACATTGGATATTTTACTCACTAAAACCCCTGATAATGCTCTGACATACCCACAATCACACATTGACAAGAACTGCAATACAAGCCCCTGTCTATCTAATCAGTGCTACTACAGGGATATGCATTTATTGCACATGCCACAGGGATAGTAGGGTGAGGGTTTGTCATGGCTCTCCTAATGTCAGCAACATCACCAACCCTTATAATGTATGGCAAGGTTAGTGTATTTGGAGAATGTGTCCTCAGAATGCTGTGTCCTACAACTATGCACACTCATACACAATTGCACACACATGCACACACACACACACACACACACACACACACACACACACACACACACACACACACACACACACACACACACATACTCACATTTGCAAGGACTCAGAAGGTAACCCATGGGCAATCTACCCATTTCTAGAACAGTGTTATGCTGATACTTACTGCAAGCTCCAGGTAGCCCATAGGGTAAATAGTGTCACAACATACATTTAATGTGAATTACCACAGAAGCATTTTCTAAGTATAGGACTGGGGGGTGTAATGGGTGAGAAGGCCATCAGAGGATTTTCAACTACAAGTTTACAAACACACAGAAACTGTTATACTCAATAATGCACACACACACATTTGTCAGTACTGAGGTCCATAGATGCAGATGTTCCTAGGTGTATGCCAGGCTAATGTCCATGGAGAGATGAGAAGAGTAGGGCATGCAAGTACACTGGTATCATGTCACCTGACATTTGTCAGCAGGCCATATATCAACTGATGCCACTTGAGTGATCCCCAGGGTGACAGTTAAATTCAACATCCACTCATCTGGTTTTCTCTTGAAAAGGGCCAGTGAGGTGCTCCAGTTGACATGTATGCAACATATATTAGATAACATGGCCAGTGTCTGGGTTAGGGACCTGTACCCAAACATGTTCTGTTGACTGTGGTAGTCTGGTTGAGGTATCCATGGCATGTGGTGCATACAGAGTGGGGTTTCCTAGCTGTGGCATTCATAAGACAGCTGGGCAAACATGTAAGTGTCAGTCAATCAGAGATTGCCTGTAAGCAGCCAAGATGAATACCTGACATCTGGACATCTTACAGAGGAGAGACAGAAAGTGGCTAGCCAACAGGTTATGCATTAGGATGAATGTTTTGACAGATAGATGTCTGAAACTGATAGGTATGCCATTACTACATGACAGCAGTCTTCAGTGACATGTCCTAAAAACATAGTAATCTACAGTTAATATCAACATATCAGATCAATATCCAATAGGAGATGTATAAAAACATACAATACCAAAAACACAATTGTCAGTGCTCAGAGTCCAGCTTTGCATGCAGGGATGTATGCTTCCAGTACTACAATCTACAATCTACTCTTACTTGGAAAAGCACTGTTAAAAGTAGTAATGTAATGATACAATACATGCAAGTATGACTGCATATAACCTGGGATACTACCCAAGTATAAAACACATACAAAGAGAAAAGATTGTGGTACTACCTATGTATACTCAGGTGTCTCATACAGTATACTCACACCTTTTCTGCTGTAATGACAGCACATAGAAGCATGATATGTACATAGAATTAAATATGATTATTAAAAATGTCATTACCCTGATATTTTATCCGACTGGAATGTGATCACTGGTTACCAGGGCTGAGCAATGCTTAGCAGGTGTAAGCATTGCTTAAATGTAAATGGTAAGCAGATTTGTGCACTTGTAAGTGAAGCCTACAAGGTGTAAGTGCTTATTTATTTAACCATACGTTACCACCGCTTACAGTCACACAAACCCACGCAAATATGCTTAAAGCTGCTCAGAACTGCCTTATCCACGCTGTATCCAGCAGTCCTTGTTTTGCCTAGCAACAAAATAAGCAGCTCTTGAACCCAGGACCCTATACACTATAGTCACAGCAGTTAACCACTAAGCCATCTGAGCTGTGAAGATGTCTGTTGTCTTTTCAAATATATAATTCAGTACACATACTGAATACTGGCTGCGGTAGTGGTGCTGCGGTAGCATTGTCGCCTCACAGCAAGACATTGTCCCATTCGATTCTCAGCTAGAGCGTCTTATTTGTGGAGGCATACGTGAATGGGCATGCCTTCGTTGAAGGTTGTGCATCAGGGCTGGTAACTCGGCGAGTAAAAATCCACTACCAAACATTAGCGGATAAGAGTTCCGCTGTGGCAACCCCTAACCGGGATAAGCCAAAAAGACACAACAACACATACTGAATAGTAGTGAACAAATGCTTTGACTACTACAATTGTTTAGTACTTGTAAGTGACAGTAGTGTTGAATCAGTCATGTTCTTATATGTAAATATACACATATCAGATTAATATGGTGGGATGCATCTGAGAAGGTATATACAACACTCATATTTACACATAAAAGGATATAGATATATGTTTATACATATGTAGATATGTATATGTATATATATATATATATATATATATATATATATATATGTGTGTGTGTGTGTGTGTGTATATATATATATATATATATATATATATATATATATATATATATATATATATATATATGTGTGTATGTATATTTCTCTCTCTCTTATGAAAATGGAGACATATCAGAAATACTGGACTAGATAAGCTCACACAGTTGATGCATTCACACCCTCCTATCTGTTCTAACACATATTAACTGGAGGAGCACAGGTCCCAAGCCACATACTGCACACTAGTTAGTGACATACTTCTTCACAGCAGCCCACTGCTTTGTCAGAAATACACAACATGTATGGTGGCCAGGCAACAGTGCAACTGACAAATATCCAGACATAACATCACACTAGGGTACATATACTGAGCTGTAGGCATGTCATTAAGCACTGTCTACACTACAGGCAGACTGCCACAACAATAACCCAGTGTACCTATTGGGAAGTACACATGTAATTGCAAATATAGCAGGCACTACAAGTGTGTAACAGCATGGAGTAACAGACACCATGAGAAAGTTCATACCCACAACCAATCTCAAAAGAGTCACAGTCACATAATGGTAAGCCTAAGTAATAGTACAGTCTATGGCCTGTGTGAACAAAAGTC
This sequence comes from Protopterus annectens, assembly GCF_019279795.1. Classification (NCBI taxonomy): domain Eukaryota; kingdom Metazoa; phylum Chordata; order Ceratodontiformes; family Protopteridae; genus Protopterus; species Protopterus annectens. Next base: position 448,781,736 of record NC_056728.1, on the reverse strand, counting down.
ATCATGTTTGCCACCCACACACTAACCCTACATATACTGGCCCAATTCACAGTGTAGTCTGATGCCTGACTATGGTATGGGACATGTCTCAATCTGGCCCTACAAACATATAGGCTGATAGGATATCAAAAACTGGAGCAGCATGTGACATCAGATACAACAGGACTAAGAACACTGACATCTACCCCAGTCTGTACGCAGGCCAAATAGCATGATCACAATACACTGCTACATAATACAGCCACTCTGTCAACAATCACCATAAGTACACAGACCTCACTACTGTACAGACTACAACAGAATGTCTAGGTTTTGTCCTCAAGTATTAGGCCTCCTATACATTGCATGTCTGGCAGTCTGATACATCACTGGGTTGATATCAGGAATTATGTCAGTAAATAATGGCATACTGTACATATCCAACTTTTACTGCATGACATATGAACAAAGGGTGACAGACTTGGGGTACAGAGGCACAAACACAGGGCCAATATTGACATATAGCAGTTATAAACTGAGAAAAGTGATGGTGTAACAGGGTTTGTTGTGACATATCTCTTCTGAGGGATATGAAGTCAGTAACACACATGGATGTTGACATTTACTGACTACAATCAGCAGAGTATGCTACTGCATTTACAAAGACAGACAATGTGAGTAACACACCAAATTGACGACTCCAAACTCTGGGCAGTCTGCAGATAGCCCTACAGGTGAGAGTTTTCTCAGCCACATAACACTGTCATGCCAGACTTTAAATCATACAAAACAGCCATATCCACACAAACCCTGTTAAACCAACATTACTTCAAATGTAGAACAGCAATACTAACATTCTGTCCCCATGTCTGGAACATCCCCTTCCAGTTTGTTGGCCTGTCTCCACAGTGTTTGTTGTAAGAGGTATTTCCAACTACCCTCTGTGACGCTGTTTGTCACACATCCACATGAAGTCCTTCTCACAGTGAAGGAGAAGTGCCAACACCCACTTGCAGTGCTTAGTTATAGGAGTGTGTTTCCATGCAATTGGCTATAGGAATGATACCACAGGTGTTCCACATGCAATTAGCAAGTGGAGGACTCCAATTCATACACAGGCCATCAGCTGATCATGAGCATTACTTACCAAAGTCAAGCTGCTGCCTATGCAAAACAGATGCATTTCCCCACATCTACCAGAAGGGAGAGAGAGAGAGAGAGAGACAGAGGGAAAGAAAGAAAGGAAGAGAGAAAGAGCCAAGCATGTTTGTGTATGATCCTTGAGTAGAGAGAGGTCTCTGGGTCTTATAATGGTTGCCTATATATAAATGTATGGCTGTGGCTTGTCTACAACAACCTCTATGGTGTTTGACAACTGTTGGCCTTGTAATGTGACATTGGGAAATATGGGTCCTCAGTATGAAAATGTAGCAAAACCCACACTGCAATGGATCTTGTTATTTACACAATCTCACCAACACCCACACAGGATACTGATGACACACACACACTTGCCAGTATAGAGTTTCAAACCCCTACCGAGCTATGTATTATAGTGTTACACACTTATCATGAATGCCACAGAGCTTATATGTTTGAGAGTTGTCCAAACGTATCTTTGAAGGTGAGTGGCATCAGCTGCAGTGCTAAAGGAGGTGTAAGGGAAGTGCAGTAAGTGTGAATGACCACAAAATCAGGTGTCAACAAAGACTCACACACACATTTTCACAGTTGTCAGTACCAGGATTACAACTCCTACCTTACTAGTTTGCTATACTATGGTATTAAGCAGTTATCATAAGTTCCCTGGAGCTTATATGTTGGAGAGCTGTCCAAAGGTATTTTTGAAGGTGAGTGACATCAGCTGCAGAGCTAAAGAAGGGGTAAGGGAAGTGTAGTAAGTGTGAATTACCACAAAATCAGGTGTCAACAAACACACACACAGTTGACATGTCTGGGATTAGAACTCCTACTTAATTAATTTGCTACACTACAGTATTACGCAGTTATCACAAGAGCCGCAGAGCTTATAAGGCTGACATTTGGCCAAAGGGTTATTTCAAGGTGACTGACATCAATAGGCATGCTAAGGTGGACAATGGCAGGTGTAGTGAGTGTGAATGGCCTCAAAATCATTCTTCTCCACACACACACACACACACACACACACACACACACACACACACACACACACACACACACACACACAAAACTACCATATCTGGGATTACAACTCCTACCTAACTAGTTTGCTACACTACAATATTACACAGTTATCACAAGCGCAATCTGGGATTAGAACTCCTACCTAACTAACTTGCTACACTACAGTATTATGCAGTTATCACAAGCACCACTGAGCTTCCAGGGCTGAGATTTGGCCATAGGGATATTTCAAGGTGACTGACAGCAGGCGTGCTAAAGTGGACAATGGCAGGGTGTAGTGAGTATGAATAGCCTCAAAATCATTCATCTCCACATATACACACACACGTTTTCACAGTTGCCATATCTGAGATAAGAACTCCTACCTAACTAGTGTTTTGCACTACAGTATTACACAGTTATCGTGAGCACCACGGAGCTAATAGGATTGAGATTTGGCTGATGGTTTATTTCAAGGTGACTGACATCAGCAGGAGTGCTAACATGGGCAATGGGAAGTACAGTGTGAGTGAATGGGACATCATTCCTCTAGGAACACACACACTCAGTCACATACAACTTTACATTTGATAGGACTGAGTATACAAATGCTACTTGAATACTGATTTGTAATATTGTGTTACACAGTTATCACAAGCATCACAGACACTATAGGGCTGAGGGTTAACAAAAGGAATGTCTACAGTGATTTACATCAGCACATCATGTGATATCAGCCAATTGGATGTGTAGAGGGTGGGACAGGCCTCATAATGGCATTTTATCTGTCACTGTCTGTCTCTTTCCCACATCTGTGTGTGTGTATGTATGACATATTATAGTGTGTTGGCCTTGGATGTGTGTGAGTATTCCTATCCAATGTGTGTGTGAAGCATAAATGGTGTACAATTTGGTGTGTGTGCACAGACATCTGCAAATGACAGATATGTATAGCCCACTGTGTGGTCAGACATGGGCTTCATTTTTCTAAGTGTAGGTGCATGCCCAGTATGACCTTCTGTATTTAGTGTGTGAATCTGTTCCAGGTAGGGTTGTACTCCAGTCCAGGATTTGGTGTTCTCAACCTACAGATAGCAACCTGTTTCTGCAGGATATCTGTAGACAGGTTGACAATATGGAGTCACAATGGTCGACAGATAGGGGGATACTGTAACTATTGCTATCTGTGCTTGTGTTACATGGTTGGTGTTAGCAGAGATATTCAGACATATGTACTGTTTTACACTGTGATGCATTACGTCATCAACTACTGGCAGATAATTATTTGCTCACAGTTATTTACTGGGAAATACAAGATGAATGAAGCTGAGTCCAGTATTGTGCAACCTACACATTCTTGCACACTCCTGCCATTCTGGAGGGGTAGCTACAAACACTTACTGATGGGTCTGTGTAAATGGTGCAGCATCTTCGTAGTATGGTGGCTGAGGATCCCCTTCTTGTACATATATCGACTTAACAGAATGACCATATCCTGGTGTGGTCATACCTCTCAGCTATACAGATTCACCCAGGTTACCCAGAGGCAGGGCTCATATATCTGGTCAGTTCCCCTTCACATTGTGGTTTATGAGCAGGTTTGTAGCCACCCATTACTGGGATTGCAGGCAGGGGTAGTATTGGCACACATCAGAGTTTCAGACTTCACACACTCAATGACGTCCATGAGTCTACATCTCCCACTCTGTTATTCTATCCTCATCCTAACATTTATGCGAGCGATATCTGGGAAGTATCCCTATAGTTGGTCCTTCATCCCAACGGTATTTATGGATTGGTACACAGTTCATGCAGTAGGACCTGGGGGCCATGCTACTGGGATTTGTCAACATGGCCTTGCATTTGTGTTCTGTTGACTGTGTTAGTTTGTTAGTTGGGACCCCATGAGATACCATACATTGGCACTATGGGTGAGGCACAGGCCTTTTGACAGAAGACTGTAGGCCATTTGGTAGTGATGCAGGCCATCTGTAGCAGGCTTGTGCATTCTGTCATGCCTACATACCCAAGCTGCGAGCCAGTGGATTCCCCTAGGGTAACAGGGTAAGTGTGCAAGATGCTAATGGCAATAGTTCTTGTACATATTGACCCAATGGTCTGGTTGCAGGCAGGGTGCTGCTTACAGCTAGGGACACACCTGCATAGGACACCTCTTCAGCATGCTGCATTCTTCAGGTATTCCCATACAGAAGTGGGGTCATACTGTACTCATTCCCAACAGCAAGGATATGACCTGTGATAAACCTGTGCCTGATGGTGGGGTGAGCTGAGTGCATGTGTGATATGGAAGCTACTTGCAGCTGACTCACAGATATACCATGGACATTCCATTTATGCTGCCTTGTGCAGGGACATAGGCAGTCTCTCATTACTTCATAACTGTGCGTTTTGTGGTCTGCCAGTGATTCTCCAGACTACATCAGTATTCCACATCACACGGACAACTAATGTGCTGCTAACCTGTATGTACAATTCCAAAGTTGTGTGCAGCTGACAGTTACATTTTATGCACTCTGTCAAGGGTACTTCCACCTGTGTACTGGGTGTATGTATGGGGCCACATTCATGGCATGTCCATCTTTCAGACAGTGACAGATATTGACATCTGGACAGTGAGTATGGATTACTGCTGACGGGTATTGCTGAGAAGCTTTGTGGTTGGCACTGCAGTTGTCAGAACATGGCCCTCTCATCCACAGTACTGCCCATAGGCCACTGAGACATAACCCTCCATGCCAACACATGGACCCCTGCATGTTCTACACACGCAACAATCTATCCTGTAGACTGGACCAGCTCAGGTAATCTGTGCTCCACTGTTATTACACCTCATGCTTACATATTACTGCGTTTCTAAATAGGATTGGGGGGGGGGGCACACCTGACAACTTCAAACATTTGCTATGTCTGTACTGGTATTTCAGATACTCTGTTGGCATCCATTTCATTTTGTATTCTGACCTATCATGCAGACTGGAGCCATATCAGTAGAGTACAGATCTTAGGTTTTATTAACCTACATTTCAGTTTCAGACTTCTTACTCTTCAGAACTAACATACAACTGCCAGAACTGTTGTAGTCTGTCTGTGTAGATCTGGAGGTGGGCTGTTAACCATTGCCATCAATTGGAGGCCTTAGCCCAGCCTTTATTTATGGTCATCTACACCTGTCCTGCTGGCTGAGGCTGGTGGTGGGTATGTGAGCCTTACTGACATGCATGTGTGTGTCCTATGGACACACATTTGGGCCACAACATGTACTGCCTAGTATGTTGACAGCAGTATTTGTTATGGATTTCATGCTGCCCATATGGGTGTCCACTATCTGCTGCCATTTCATTCACCCACCCGATTCCCTTGCATGCTCAAGTCCATACCATAGATACATCTATCAGAACATACTTCTCCATTCAGCAATTGGTAGGAAGACTTACTTACCTTGTGGCTGTGCCAGTATTGAAGATGGCGCTGGTGGGCTGTCTATGTTAGATGCACATAGCACACTCCCTACACATGGTAAAGCACTGGTAATGCCATGTTTGGCATCCCTTTTACTGTATGTATGAGTCAGAGAGAGGTGTCATTCCCTGGGTCCCTACCATGTCAGTGTATGTGATATGCATTGTCTCTTTGACAAGGCCTGGGCATACTGGGTACGCCTCCTTCTGCCTAAATGGGCAGGTTCAGGTAGTTCCTTCTCCAAGTCCCTCTGTGTCTGTGATTGCCTTGGCAATGGTGGGGGGGGTGGCCTTGCTCCATGCTGTTCCTGCTGCAGCTGTTTCCACAGAATCATATTGTATAGCATGGCACATGCTATGAACATTTGTGTACATGTAGCTGGAGAGTACTGCAAGGCTCCACCAAATATGTCCAGGCAGCGAACCATGACTTGAGCATTCCAAGCACATGTTCTATTATGATTCTGGTTTGCACGTGTGCCTCACTATGGAGCTCTTGTTCAGGTGTGTGTGCATTTTTAGGGGTGTCATCAGCCATAACTCCAGTGCATAGCTAGCATCCCCTACTAGGTGGCCATATGAGATGTCCCTACTGGCAAATGCCTGGTACAGCTGTGTCATATGCCAGTTGTGGGAGTCGTGATAGCTTCCAAGTGCTGCCAGCACACACATTCAAGATAATACCCTGGGCATTGCACATGACCTGGCAGTTGATGGAGGGGAAGCTCTTGCGGTTTATGTAGACCCTACTCCACTCGCTGGGAGGTGCTTTGATGTGTATGTGCATGCAGTCTGTAGCACCCACTACCTCAGGGTATTCTGCTATTTGGTGGAAGAAAAGCATATTGCTGGTCAATACCTCACGGGTGTTGAGGAAATATATGTGCTCACCGGCATGTGCTGACATGGCATCCAGGAACTGGTGGAATAACCTGGATGCTGATGCCTGTGAGATCCCCGTGATATCCACAGTTGCCCTTTGGAAGGTACCCGTGGCTAGTATTCTTAAGCCTACACATACCTTGGTATCCACTGTGATGCATTCCCCTCTGTTGGTTCTGTGTGTGAGGCGTGGCTGGCACAGCTCAAGAATTTGCTGAAAGATGTCTCTGTCCACCCTATAGCACTCCACTATCTACTGCTCATGTAGCCCTTGGTAGATTACCCTGGATCTGTGCACTCTTCTCCTTCTCTTCACTTAGAGTTGGTCGACAGCATTCACATCCTCACCACCCTCAGCCTCTTGCACATATTGATGTATGAGAGCGACAGCAGCCCCTAACATTTTGTTAGTTTTGTCAGGTAAAATTTCCCCCATCTGTGTACACCGGTGGTGTAGAGTTTGTGGGAAAAAACAGACTGGAAGGTGTTTGCATAGTTTATAGTAGTGTGCTAGGCTGTTCCATGTGTAATTGGCTGATTCTGATACATTTCACCTGCCAGCTATGATAGTTTTCCTTGATTGCCTTCCTGTTACTGTTTTCCCTTCCCATTTCCTTCCTGTTTAAGCCCCGAGGAGCGGCATGCATACCCAGTGCTCAGATTTGAACAGAGCTGCTCTTTCCTGTTTTTTTTTTTTTTTTTTTTTTTTTTTTTATTCAAAACCAGGTGCACAACACGCACACCCATTTTATGCAATGTAAACACTGATAGGCATCCTCAGACACACCTCCTTCCTTAGCTGTGCTTAGCCAAGGGCAAACATGGGCCACAGAGCTCCAGTAAGCTTACAGCATGCATGACATTCCTCCTTATGAGGTAATCCACCTCTTATACTTATACAATGGTTTTGCTGCACCTACATGTTTGGGTGCAAGCTAACATTGAGAGGAAATCAGTGATTCAATATCAATCCCCTTATCTGCATAAAACAGAATGCTAATTCATATTTACCAAACTCACACTCAGCCTTCCCCTCTAGCAACCACTATTCCCTGGTATTGTTGTCTTATGCATGCCATTGACTATTATGGCAAAATGCTGATATGGGTTTAAAAGCTTATTTCCACTTTTTTCTTATTTTCGGGCCGATACAGTTTGTGCACCGCTGCCCTAGGCTTAAACAGCCGAAATCGGCCAAAATAAATGAAGTTACTTTTATAATTTTGCAACTATTTCTCATGGCAATGTCCATATATTTGGCCATTGGCATGCCTACTACATTGAATACATGCTTTCTTTAGAGCTGTCATGCCTCTGTTTTGTAATTTGCAGAAATGTATTCGGTTAGTAACAGAATACATTTTTGCAGGTTACGCTATTCCTGCACAGATGCCTGCCTGCTTCCTGGATCGCTAATTCACCTCATTTGCATAGTTTACAGCAGCAAATGAGGTAATTAGCATATAGCAATGGTGTCCATGCAGGAATAGTGTAGGAGCACTCCTGCACATCCTGGGAGCTTGTTCCTGGATCGCTCGTTGGCCATATTGTGTGTAGCAGCTCTTATACTATTCCTGCACTCCGTGCAGAGTTTGCTGAATCTGGGGGAGACTTTCTGACAAATTGATTTTGTTTAAATATATTTTTTGTTGTTCCTAGCATTGTCCTTTCAGGGTTCAGCGAATCTGTCTCTGCTGCCAGGAAAGGTCTGAAGTGCTTTTCTCCCAGACTTGTGTTTGAGTCAGCTCAGCTGACTGGAAGGTGCCCTGAATCTTTGGAAGCTAGTCAGCTGTTATCTTTGTCAGGATATGACCCATTTAGCCAAAGCTACTGCAGCATGTGATCATTCAAACATCTACTGTTATGGTAAATTCAACTTACCCAACTGCACTTTATCACTGGAACTAAAAAAGGAGTAGATGTAACAAAGTCATATACTTCAGCAGTACATATAATGACCTCATTGATTGTATTACTTATCTAAACTGCAATACTCACAGCGATGGATAATGACAGTAGCAAGTAACTCTTTCAAGTTACAGAAATTCTATACATAACTCAGTGCTACTTTAATGCATATCTAAACACTGTTTTGACAGAGCTGCACTGTTCACATCAAAGAGCTGTTTCTGTGGCCTATCTAGATTATAATGGTAGTGCACTTTGCCACATATATTAGTAGGTTTAGAAATGTGTATCAAGCATCTTGTAAGAGTTTGATGATCATGCTGAGGCTTAAGCTAAGACAGAACTCTGACAAGCTCTGGATACTGAGAATGATAAAGCCATTTGCAAACACATTTGGTTATTTTAAAGATCAGCAGTACTTTGTCAGTGGTAAACAGGTAGTGCACTCCCCTTTGATGCTGGATGAGGAGAAGACTGTTGGTTCTATTCCCACACAAGGTGCTTGGATTCATTTTGTAGTAGTGACACTGTATTGCAGCATAAGGTGGTTGTTTTACTTCTGATATGCTGTCGTTTGATGAGATGATAAACCACGATCCTCTCTACCTGATTGGGTGAATAGCTAAGGTGGACGTAAAAGATTATATAGCACATATCAAAAAAGAGTAGGGGTAGTTTATTAAAATAGAAAATACATGACACAAACAACAATGGAAAATAGAATTTCAAAAACAAATTCCCATTACTATTTATAAAAAATGTTATAAACCATATGAAACAAATCTCACCAAACCATTAAATGACACTACAGCACTGATATATCCTTTATCCACATTCAGTTTTGTATAACTGCCTAAAATGTGATTCACTCCTTCCTCATTGTACATGGTCCTTGATACATAAAATGTCCCCATATCTACCCTTCCATAAAAGAAAAATATTTTGAAAAAAACTTTGCCTTTTCTTACTATAGCTACAATAGCCATATAATACATTTTCCAAGATCAAGAGAGTAAAATACATGATTCCAACTTTACATATTAGCAAATCCCTAAACTCTGTTATCATTATTTTACAACACAAAATGACAAATAGTTACTTCTACAATACAATGCCTATTAGAACATAAGGAGTGGATTCAAGGAAACCTATACTTTGCCCCAAGCTCATGTGCGTGACTAACAGTTTGGTCAGTGCACAATTTGTATTTATTAAACACTGCAACAGGTTGTGTCCAGCTGTTAGACAAGAATACGTGGTAGAATATTCTAATGAAGGAATAAGTAGGTGAATTACATGGTAATGAAGCAATTCAACATGGCACAGCAATTGAGGAATGTATAAAACCAGTCTGTGCACACCGTTGCCCTTTAGCTCTCAACTCCAATATCCTTTTGAATGCAGAAATGAGGACACTTAGAAAAGAATGTTGGGAAAGATGCTGCTGCTATCGCTAATCTGTACGTATAACAGGCTTTAATTCAAGGAGCTGCTGCTGCTGCCAGACCAAGGTAAGTTACAAATCTGTAAAGAAGAGATAAAAATGAATATTTCCCTCATGCAAGTATTGGACATCACTAAGATATAATATGACCCAACTGTACAGGAATGTCAGATGTAACTCATGATTGATATATGCAAAATAAACAGTCATACATTACAAGGAATACAATAATGTCCCCAATACTTATAACTCTAAACAAAGTTTTATGAACTACACCTCTGTTTACCTGCTCGCTCTCTCTCTTCATATATATATATATATATATATATATATATATATATATATATATGTGTGTGTGTGTGTGTGTGTGTGTGTGTGTGTGTGTGTGTGTGTGTGGATCAACTTTGGAATCTCGAACTTGCAAAATTTTGAACTTCATATTGTCGAAACCATAGCACTGAAACTTCAATTAAAAAAAAATAAAAACAATTGTTTTTTTTAGATTTATGAACCCCCACATCCCCTGCTAATTAAATATACCAAGTCTGATATTGCACTACCATGAAGAGAATGGTAAATTTCCCATTCTGCGCTGTACAGTAATCTCCATTTAAATTATTTTAAGTTTCAAAACTTCGAGCATATGGTCTTGACCATATGAAGTTTGAAGTTTTGAAACTTCGAAGACCCTTATCTATATATATATATATATATATATATATATATATATATATATATATATATATATAGGTATAAAATATAGCTAGAGCATCAGCAACAGACACAATTTGGCATTTGGTTGACTTTTACTTCTGTATGCACATCCAGCACAACACTGGGAAACTCAATGAGCTAATGGATTAGCCAGAAAAAAATACGCATTAATGCAGACATCCATTAAAAACATGTGCATTTAGGAAATTACTGTGAATCCACTCCCCACCCCCACCCCTGGCAATAATTGACATAAATAAGGATAAACAATTCTATTAGTCTGGACTATATATCAGTATTACCAGTGAATGAAGTGTATGAATGATAAAGAATTCAATGATTTTTTTGTTAAAGTAACTGTTAAATTTTCCTTACACAAAGTTTGTCTCTTCGGCTTTTCCCGGTTAGGAGTCACCACAGCAGAACTCCGGTCTCCTAATGATTGGCAGTAGATTTTTTTTTATGGTGCTGAGTTGCCAGCCTGACGCTCAACCTTCAGCAAAGACACGCCCATTCACACATGTCTTTCGGAGGCTACTCAACTATGGGGAGGACAAGCAGACTCCACAGAGAAGGCACTCCAGCCGAGAACTGAACAGGAGAACCTCTTGCTGTGAGGCAACAAAGCTACCGCTGTACTACTGCGACTGCAATTTTCCCTTACACAAAGGAATTGCAAATTGTAGATCAGCTTTCCATTATGTAATGAAAGTCAAAGACCAACTATGAAACAATGATTTTCCCCCACCCTACACAGCTAACACAAATGTAAAGGACAATAATCCCATTCTAATGGAATAGTTGCTGTTTATGTCAGTCATATACAGCAGCCTTACCATACTATTATTTGCTGAACTGTAACTTTGATATTGCTACTTCTAATATACAAGTTCTTAAATGTGTTGACATCCTCAGAGAAATGTTGCTATAAAGGCATAGAACATTATTTTATTTTATTTATGCTATTTTATTTTTTATTTTACATTTGTTGACTGGGCTAGTCCAACTGGATACATGACCATTTTCAGTAGAGGCCTGGGGAGATAAGCTCCAATTAAGCTAATAAATCAGGAAATAGAAAAAAATAAAACATTAAATACATTGTTGCTGGAGATTAACATCAAAGAACTTAACATCAATGAAACTTGACTACAAAGTTTAGCAATACAGTACTACTAGAAGCATATTTATATGGTAAAGGGTTTGACATTCGACGTGTAGAAGACTAGGAAAAAAGTAAAGATTCAAACTAATTATTAAGGTTGTTTAAAATATTACACTCAAAGTAAAACAAAGTTGGCATACATACAAAATCAAACACATGCTCAGAGCAGGATGAATGTCACAAAGTACATACTTAGGGGAAGTTCCCAGAAAAGACTAGACTAGAATCAGAGTAAAGGAGGATTACTAATCCCACTTTAGGGGTTTTAGGAGGGAGGAATGCAGTAATGCTATGTAGGGTGAGTGTTAGTCTGGGTTAGTACACAGGCATAGCCATTGTGTTTTAAGGAGTATTTTTAGTTGCTTTTTGAAAAGTGGTAATGATGAAAGTGGTGCTAGTTTGCTGGGAAGCCTATTCCAGGTTTTCCCCACAGAATTAGAGAGGAGAGAATCACCTGCTTTGTTGTATGACTTCTGGATGGTTACTAGTAATTTATTTGCTGAGCGAAGGGTAGTAAGATTTATGTAGGGGGAGATTAGACTACAGAGAATAAGAATATTGCTGGGATGACACAGGATCTTATGGGTGATAGTAAGTTGTTGACATTGTAGCTGGTTTTGCAGTTCTAGCCATCCTAACTGTTTGAGATTTAGACAATTGTGGGTTCTAAATGGGGAGCTGGTGACAAATCTGGCAATGTTGTTATAGGAGGTTGCCAGTTTGTTAAGGTTTCTTTTGGAAAGATTAGTATAAATGGGGGAGGCATAGAAGAGCATAGAGATCAGATGGGTGTGGACAATGGTAGTTCTGGCTTCAGGGGTAAGGAAAGGTTTTATTCTCTAAAGGGAACCAAGTTTTCTGTTAACTGTTTTAATAGTCGTGTTAATATGTGAGTCAAAGTTAAGGTTGTGATCAGTTATTACGTCTAAGAGTTTGGTGGTTGGGTCAGAAGCTATGACAGAACCATTGTTGGATGTAACTGTGAGATCTATTGGGGAGGATTTTAGTGTTGGAGTAAATAGCAATAATTTGTTTTTTTGGCATTTAGGAGGCAACGTTGTTGGAACCATTTTTCTACTGAGTTAAATATTGTTTGGGTGATGGATTGGTGCTTAGCTGAAAAACAGGCAGCATGAATTAATGTGGAGTCATCTGCATATTGTATGCAGGTAGCTTGAGGAATATTTATATTTAGATCATTTATGAATATAGATAAAAGGAGAGGTCCCAGGATAGAGCCTTGAGCAACACCAAGGGTAATAGGGAGATGAGTAGATAGGTTATTGTCCCAAAGGACAGCTTGCTGTCTATTGTCTAAGTAGGACTTGAACCATTGTAATGCCTGTGTGTCGAGTGAGAGTGATTTGAGTATGTTTAGAAGTATCTGATGGTTAACCATATCAAAGGCTTTAGAGAGGTCAATAAAGAGTGCAGCTGAGAGCATGTTATTATTACGATGTTTGTTAATGCGGTCAGAGAAGGATAAAAAAGTAGTGGTAGTACTATGGAAAGGCCTAAAACTATGCTGACAGTCAGCTAGTAGGTTATTTTGGAGAAGGTGGTCAAGTAGTTGCTGGTGGATGCATTTTTCCATAATTTTGGCTAAAGGAGAAAGTTAGGCTATGGGGCGAAAGTTAGAGAGTTTTGTCAAGTTACCACCCTTGTGAAGTGAGATAATGTGAGAGACTTTCCAGAGAGATGGGATGGAGCCTTCAGTAATGGTTCTATTAATTAGGATGAAAATGGGATAGGCAAGTACTTTTGCTGCAATTTGCAGGTATTCAGCTGGTAGGAGATCAGCTGAGGGGGGTACATGGTTTAAGTTTGTGAAGTAGGGTATAGATTAGGGATACCGGAACTGGTTTTAAATGAAAAGTAGAGGGTATGCTAGCCAGGGAGAATGGGAGGGTTGATCTGACAGGTGGTAAGGAGTTTGCTAGAGATTGGACGGTTTCAGTAAAAAAGGTATTGAAAGCATCAGTGATCTCATTGGGAGTGGTATGGGAGAGACCTGATGGGGTTGGCGTCGGAGTGGCCTGGGTGTAGAAGTCTATTTATACCTGACCAGAAAGTTTGTGGTTTTTGTTGGTGCTTCTGCTGGAGTTTAAATAAAAGTTTGTTTTGTCAAGAAGTATTGATTTTTTAGTGGCATTTCTCAGCTGTTTAAAGTTTTGATGATCTGTTGGGTTTTTAGTGTTTCTCCATTTAGACCAGATTTTATTTCTCAATGAGATTTTATGCCTAGTCTTTTTACTGAGCCATGAAGCAGCTTTAATTCTAGTTCTTATAGAGTGAGTAGGGGTATGGTATTCCAGGATATGCAAGAATTTGGAGTTAAAATAGGATACAGCTTCCTCAAGAGAGAGTTGTTTTAAGGGTGACCAGTCACAGGCTTGAAACTCTGCTTGGAAGTTTGCTGGATTAAAATCTTTTTTGTTCCATGTAGCTTTAAAGATAGTTTGGTTGGGAATAAAGGTTTTTTGTCTGATTATATAAGTAAGGGAGTGGCCACTAATATCGTCAGGAAGGGTACCTGCTTTATAAGCTAGAGGATGGCTATTTACTAAGATCCAATCTAAGGTACTTTCTTTGCTACTGGGTTTATGGATTCTGGTTGGGGTGATGATTGTTTGGGAAAAAACATAAAGGTTTATATGGGTTGTAGGTTTGCGTGAGGTATTCCAGTCTATATTAAAATCACCAAGTACAACGGTTTCTTGTGGGGAGGATGTAGAAAGCCAGCAGAAGATACTTTCTCGGATGTTGATGTTATTACCTGGAGGTAGGTAGGAGCATATTATGTATATGGATTTGCTAGCATTGACCTGAAACTTAGAGAGAAGGATTTCAGCATAACTATCTAAAGATAGTTGTACATCCAGTGAAGTAACATGCAACTCACATTTGTACAGAATTGCTACCCCACCACCCTTTTGGGTTGTTCAGTCTAATCTCAGGATATTATAAGTAGGTGGGATAATTTCATTGTTCTTTGTTTCTGGTTTGAGCCAAGTTTCTGTTAAACATAGGCTATCAAATGAATGTGTATCTAGCAGAGCGTGTAGTTGGCTAATTTTATTGTTTAAGATGTGCTATGAGCAGAGAATTAGGAGTTCTAGTGGGGGTGAATGAGGTGGTAGGATGAGGAAGGTAGGGGTTAATTGGGGTGTTGTTGTTTGGTCCTGGGTTGGGATGAATATCACCGTGAAGTAGACGGTGTTGTTGAAGAATATATGTAAACTTCAGGAGTTTGCAGAAAATGTTTTGTGATTTCCTGGCTTGGAGGAAAGTAATGTGGGCTACCCTATGATACTTTGATGAAAGGTAGGTTGAGGTAGAATTTATGTTAGCATAACTTTGGAAGGCTAGTTGACTTAATAGTAATGTTTGTTTTAGGGGATGATGGGATCCAGTATAATGTAGGTTTTCATACAAGGTAAGGATATAGGGTATAGATAGAATGGGTAGTACTGCAAGTAAGAGAAACAGATTTATAAGTCTTGGTTTGTGAGTTAAGGGCATAGTGAGGGAGAAGACAGAATGTAGTCAGAATGTAAGGGTTGATAGAGAGATAGTTTAGAGTGAGATAGTATTTCAGGGGTAGTAGAATGATTAGCAGTATGAGTATGGGTGTGTAGGTATTTAATGTGTAATGAGTTGTAGAATGCTATTGGATAACAAGGGAAGGGGTGTGGCCTCAGAAGTATAAATGTAGGAGCACTGGGGGTGGTTGAGAATTGGGGGTAGGGTAGGGGAGCAGAGTGAGCCCGCAGGGCGAATGTGGTGGGTTAGACCTGGTAAAGGAAGATTCTGCAGAGACAATCTGTGAGCAGCGGATTCCTTAGGCAGTCTAAATAGTTACAGGTGAGTGGGGTGTGATAATGCAGCTATTAGGTAGTTAAGTGATAGCAGAGAGGAATGAGAGGAATATAGCTAGATGGAGGGGAAAAAACTAAGAACAGTATAATACCGCAGGAAGACTGGAAAGTAGACTGAGATGTAATTTGGGAAAGTGAGGTGAGGGATGCAAGACAAGCCTAGATTAGGGTGCTACGTAGTGGGCAAAGAGAAAAGTACAGCAAAATGTATCTGTAAAAGAGATATCTGGTAGAGATGGCTCAGATAATAGAATTCAAAGGAGAGAAAATCTGTTGCTTATGGGGTAGAGAAAGGTATGGCTGCTGGATTCCTAGCTTGGTAGCTTAGTTACAGTACAACACTAGTTTATTACAGAAATAGTTCAGCTTATCAGTTAGGTCTAGGGTAGAACATACTTCCTTATTCCCTTTAGTAATTGGGGGTTTGTACTAGGGCAGCAGGTTTCTTTGGCCAGACATCGAGATGGCTGAAACTAAATGTAAGGGGTCTTTAATGACCAGAAAGGTAGGTTCCCAAGTCTTAGTGCAGGATAGAAGGTCGAAATCTATGAAGGTTAGAGAGAGAAAAAGTACAAATTAAGTGTTTAGGCAACAGTAATGTCAGGTTTGCTCATTAACAATCAGGGTGAAGACACAGTCATTACAGTGTTAAAAAATATACTTTTTTGAGAATGCTAACAAGTTAATCCTGAGCTAGCACCTAAAATGCAACTATATTCCATTAACACAATTAATTATTTTCAATTGGATGCAGATATATCAAATAAGCATGAAGTTATATGCAGGCACATGTGAATGGTGAGGTTCTTAATAATTACCAGTGTTATGAGCATTAATGAGAAAAAAATGGATAACAGCATTAGTCAGTATTATCTTACAGTGAGCAAGTTGGCAATAGTGAAATACAGCAAGCCCAGTTACACAAATCCTACTAGGCCATAATGTAATTAGTAAACATGATTTCAACAGATTCTCATAAACAAGGTGCAAGTAACGGCTAC
The DNA here is from genome assembly GCF_019279795.1 of Protopterus annectens. Lineage (NCBI taxonomy): Eukaryota > Metazoa > Chordata > Ceratodontiformes > Protopteridae > Protopterus > Protopterus annectens. Next base: position 448,765,141 of record NC_056728.1, on the reverse strand, counting down.
TTGAATTGTTTCTCCCACTGAGAGCTTTGCCATATGTTTTTTGCCCAAACTGCCTGCTCACTTTACAAATTAAGGATTACTATGGGCAATAATGTTCTGTTTCAGCCCAGTACCTGAAATTAAACTATCCCTACAGAGTCTATGAACAGTCTATGCTTAATTAGCAGGTGTATTACTTTTCTGCAGGGTGGGTACTGACTACTTCCCTTTTATGGAAGTGTGTACTGACTACTTTCCTTTTAAGGAAGTTAACAGCAGTGCTCTGACCATATATATCCCTTAGTACCCAGATTGTAAGTCCATAAGTTGGATACACAAGGCAGAAACAAAATAAAATGTGAAAGCAGCAAGACAACCGCTTATTGAAATGCTCCGGATTAAAAAGGTAAAAAGTTCCCTTATATGTAGAGCAAAAAAAAAACCATTCCCCCATCAACTGAATAGCCAGATAGTTATTAAACACCTTTCCAAGGACAATCGCTATTTAAAATGATCTGTTATCCATTACAAAACAGTTTACCAACAAGAAGGGTAGGCAAACACAATTACATTAATGTTAAAACACACATTAGATGAGGACTGTTCCAATACCAACTGATATACCTTGTTTTCAGCACAAATGTGCAAAGTGCTGACATCATTCAATGTTCTCTGAACAAATAATAATATTGTAGCTGTAACCATCACATACCTTAACAAGGCTTGTACTAAAGTTCATCAAAAGTAGTATTATCAAAAGTTGGTAAATCCAAGCAGTCTTACCTACTATGATATATGTTCCTTAGCCTAGCTTATACTTACATAGTGCAGATTTGTCAGTTCATTATCATTCATGAATCTCTCAATCTGCTCATAGTGCTTATCAGGTAAACAGGATGTGAGGACTTACACAATGCCATGCACATGCCCTAGCAGTCCAAAACTGAGTATTGAGAAGTAGAGATAGCTAAAGGCTTGCAAGTGTGAATCATTAGCAGTAGTACATGAACGATTAAGTGTTTAACACTCCTGCCACTTTGATGTACACTTACATTGTGTGACAAGAAGAGTAGACACAAAAGAAGTTTGACATTGCATTGACATTTAGAAGATAACTTTTTTACCACCTTTATGACTATATGTTAAAGAGGTATCTCCCTCTGAATGCAAAGTGTGTGTAAGTTATATGAAGTATATAAAACTTAAAAATACAAACAAAATAAAACAATACATGTCAGAATGAATGCAAATCATAATGCAGTCGTTTCATCCACAATAGTATAGTTATCATTGCAGAAATGTGTTTAACCCCACTGCACTATAGAAATACAGTCAGATAACACTTTTGTAAGACAGTTACTCTTATATGGTTGCAAGCCTGCAGGATGTAATGAACACCCCATAGTATGTTAAAATTTTCATTATTGTGACAAAGCCTAATGCCTACATTCTCCTACATTGTCCCTGGCTCCTGTCTTCTGTCACTGTCCCTTCAAATGTATGTCTTTTACTGAGGAAAGTAGGAGTTCTGTGTGGGCTGCTCAGATAATGCTCAAGTCTACTGAATCCTTTTGAAAAGGGTCACAGGTTTTATTCCAGGAGTATGTTAAGCATTATGCAATGTGTTTTCATATTAATATTATGTTTACTGAATACATATGTTATAAACCAAGAATATCCTGTTTATGTCATAATCTTGTTTCTACTGTCCTTCCACTGCGTGCTTCCTTTTGGAAATACTATATTGTGCAGACCATGACAGAATCATTATGATGACAAGCCCAAGATTAAATGACCACAAAGATGGTAAAAAATGTCCCATAAACAAAAGTCTTATGTCTTTTTCCCTGCCTCCCAATCTCTATGTCTCTCTCTTCCCCTAATCTGTATCATTATCTTTTGTCCTCAGCATCTGTGTTATCCCTGACACTGAGCACCAAATGTAACTCATGGTAGTGATAGCTCATGGCTTATGACAAACTTCTTGCCTTCAGCCACATCAGTCTGCTGTCTCTCATGCTACTGTGCTTAGCCTTGCACACAATTGAAAGACAGACTGATGACGCTATGAGGCAACAGTTATTATCATATGTTGAACAGGCTGCAGACTTGAATGTAAACCATAATAGATGCTTCAATAGTAATAACTGTTGTGAAGTATGCTGCACACAAACCTCCTTGATTCACAGTGTTTCCATAGTCTCCTCAAGTGTTTGTATTGTGGCACCTGACATTTGCCTTCCTTCATGGTGGGATCAGCTATTGATCACATCTATAGTCTGCCAATGTAGATTGGCAGGTATTCAAATCCAACATCAGGTCTAAAAATATTGAACATTATAATTTCTCATTAAATTTTGCCCAATGGATTCCGACATACATCTGTGATTCCACCAGCAGTAATATGGTTTGTTCCTTATGTGGTTCATAATCAGCACAAGACTGTTCATACCTTCCCATCAATATGTGAAAGACATTTGGGCAAATCAAGGACTTATGAAGTAACAATCTTAAATCTATGGAAAGTCACCAGATATGAGGACGTTCTAAGCATGCACATGTATTATCAGTATAATAAGTACTTTACTGCCATCACCTTAAAAAATGTACAAATCATGGCACAGGAAACATTAACATAACACAAATATTTTCTGAAATGGATCAGAGTCAGAACTGATTCTTTGTCTGTACTCCTTATTTGCATGAAGGTTAGCATGAAGTAACATAGACCATTTTTAATTCCAAAACCTCAAGAAATATTTCTACATACACTAATACTTTGCCATCAGTCCCACAAATAAACTTATCAGCATTGCGCTTCAGTAAGCGATTTTGACAAAAATGATGTCAGTGACTTGTATTACTTGACTATGTTGTAACAGATTTCTGTACTCCAGATATGATGAGTTTGCTATGATACTGTCTAAATACAACATATTGTAAATTATGTTTGCACTCCAACATATTACACATGCAAATGCAAATGTTGTACAATGGCAAGGGACCTCTGCTGAGATACTTGCTGAGTAACATTAACTATTGTACTTTCATATGTATGGTCATATGCTTTTTATTTACTTTGCACATTCTCCAAGTATGAAGGAATTACGACCAGGATACACCAAACAATGAAGATTTGCATGCAGTCACTCTGAGCTGAATAGTCAGGAATGCTTGCGTGTCAATCTACTGTTTCACAACTGTGATTATCATCCATCCTTGACATGATCAATAAATCATAATGTGAAATGGCTACATCTCACTCACACTAGCACAAAGCTCATATATAGGGTATGTAACTTATCTGGGCAGTATGTAATTACTTGTAATCAACACATTGCTATTTTCTGACTTGTCAAGACACATTCTTTTTCACCCAGACCTGTAAAAGCACACTGATGTGGTCATCCTTCCAAATGTGCAGTATCTCACACTTAAAGTCAGACTTCTGCTGTAGTGTTTGTAGTTGATACAATGTACTCTAGATTGTGTACTTTGACAGGAAGGAGTTCAAATGCAGCTGTGACTGACTAGCATGAGTGTGTATATATCTGTAGTGTTAGGTAGGACAGGCTTCACCCATACATCTGATGTGGACACTTCCACTCTGGAGAAATATTTAAATTGGGAGAGGGCTCCCCCATCAATTTCTTCTATTTTTAGCTGAAACATGTTCTCTATAGCACACTGATGAGGTCATCCTTTCAAAAGTGCACTATCTCACTGTTGTAGTCAGACTTCTCCTGTGCCACTTGCAGTTAATGCTGTGTACTCTAGATTATGTAAATAGCTAGGTAGGTGGTTCAAATCCAACAGGGTAGAGCTAGGAGAGTATGTGTGTGTCTCTATTGTCAGGTAGAAATGGCTTCAACAACACGTGTGATAAGGATAATTCCACGCAGGTAGAAATTTACACTGGCAGATGGCTCCCCTGTTAATTTCTTTTCCACTTTAAGCCAAAACATCTTTGCTGCAACACACTGATGAGGACATCCTTTCAAATGGGCACAATTTCACCACTGAAATCAAACTTCTTATGTGGCTTTTGTAATTCATGCAAAAATCAATATGCGCATACTTTACACTAACTTTATTTTTGGAGACACTGAAATGTAAACGGTCATTTACATGCAGCTGCATCATCTTGATATCATAGTCTATAGTGCTCATCATTATTATATGCCCACCCTTGTCAGGCTTCATAACCGATACATTAGGGTCATATATAAGGTCAAAGAGAAGCTCTTGTTCTGGTTTAGTAAAACTGTCAAACCACAACTCTTTGTGGTGTAAAGCTGCCTTAAATCATCTTCACATACTGTAGATGTTCAAAGCACTTTATAGCTGGATGCAGCAGAGACAATCTCTTGCAGCAAACTGTAGTATCAAAAGTAAAGCCAGAATGATTTTCAAATAATAGTTTAAAGTTCATTTCACGAATAAAGATTTTAGATCAATGAGAATATTGGAACAATGTAAATCCCTTTTTGAACAGATAAGTGCAAGCATTAGTCAATATTAGGTAGCTGTAATTAAAAGTTTTAAAATTACCATCATGTGATGTAACAGTACATGTATTCAGTGCAGCATCTCAAAAGATTTGATGTTAAAATCCATCATCATTTCTCCTGCCTTGGCTGTATTTCCTTTCTGATCTCTGCTACTGAAAACTGCTTTCACATAAAAATGTATTTAAAATGTTAACATTGTCCTACATCTGTCTGCATTAAAAAACAGCAATATAATCCCTCACTTTTATCCCAACTCATCCTTAGTTCTTATACTTCACAGCATCTCATACATCTAAAATATCTTCATTTCCAGATGATGCCAATATTTTATTGGGTACTGTGACAAGTAACACATTGTCCTTCCTCAACAGACACCTTACAAAACATTAATAACTCATAGCAAAATTACTGTGTTTACCTTAGTCTTTTTTATTGCCACACATCAGCTCATGACATTAAATACTGTTTGCTCCAGCCCACCTGCAAGACAAGTTAACATTTCCAACCACATAAAAATAAAATCTTTCCTCTGCCTTAACAACTGATTAACTTATTCATTCACTGGTTGGACATAGCCATATTACCAGCTCAGTGGGCTAGCTAAGCTAAGGCACGTTGCCGTCCATGAGCATTTCAGACCTTATCCTTCCCCACAGTCCCACTCTATTCTTGAAGTGCAAAGATACCAGAATGGCGTCATGTCTGCAGATGACAGAACAGAGCACTCCCCATACTGGGACGGCTGGTGTTGAGCCACCATTCTCCAGTATAAGCTACTGCCCTAACCAGAAATCCCTTTCCCTCTTCCTGAGATGGTCATGTCAGAAAAATGGCACCCTCTTTCCACCTCACCAGTCCACTTATTAGGAAATGGATCAACTGAGACTGTGTTGACTAGTAATATTAGGTCTCCTGGGCCATGGTAAGGTTCCATCCCTCCAATAGTCAGTACAATGCTTTTATTGAACCACTTCACACTCTGCTTAGATCAACAGATCTGAGGTCTGTTCAAATAGTTCAAAAGATCTATCTGGAAATATATTATCCTACTTTCTATTATCTGTGCAGTGTTATGTGTCACATGAATGATAGAACACCCACCCCCATGCAACTGATTATTTTGTTCCTTTTCTTTTCTTTTTTTTTGTAGGTTGCATAATTATAAAGAAATAATCATGCTAACTAGATAAAGCTAACTTTCAGTGATTGTCTTTTGTATCCTGCCTGCAAGCATGCACCATCAAAGATTCAGCTTAAAAACTTTGTTGAGCTTACAAATATAATTTTAATGGACTTCAGTTTCATAAGTGGTTCTGAATTTCTGTTCATTATTCTAAACTATTATGTTTTCCAGGTATAATCTGAGAACAATTCTACTAAAATAAGACCAAGCGGTTTTATTTTTAAAATATCTACAATCTGTGAATATGTTTGTTAAACACATTTATATATTTGATAGCTACAACATTCTTTAATTAGCTGCATGACCTAGTTTTCAAGAAAACTGTCTGCATTGGTGTTGCATGGTTTCACAATGTCATCAGCTTGATAAAGGTTGGTATGGCAGACTGTCTGAGAAAGGTCTGGGATGTCCAATCTAGCTCAGGACAGAGAAAGATGGCAAGTGCTGGAGAAAAAGTCATTTAATTGCCATTTACTTTGTCCACATCTGTTCAGTCAAAATGGATTGATATAATGGTGTATTGGTCATGATGTAAATGTTTGAGGTTTTATATCTTTAGTCAAACCCTAGTACCCTTGAAGTCTGATATATTAAGTATGAAGTGATGGGCTGCAGCCCTTCACATGGGTGTTGTAAGGTTTTACCTCATATAACAATGGTTTAGGTAAATCATTAATTAGTCATACTGTTTAGACCAGAAGTGTTCAGCAAAGTAGTCAGTGTTGAAATGAGCCAGCAGACAACACCAAATCAGGCAGCCTAATGTACAGCAAGAAGGAATAAGTCTTCAAAATAATGTTTTTTATTACACTAATGCTAGTGTAAACCAGGTGGTTGGCAAACCATCTGGATCAAAAGCTGGCATAGCATCTGGGTCAGGATTATAGATACAGGCTAAATCAATCACCATACTAATGGCTAAAAAAATGAGGGCACATTTGTTTTTTTAGATTAATACCTAGAAGGATAGATAGAGGCAGCAAGTAAGATCATTGCCACTGCTAATGAGGGAAGACAAATGTAATAATGTTTGAGAGTGGCTGGAGTGTATTCTCATTCAAATACAATCAAATAAAAGGACAGCACTGATGAGTGCAGGCAGAGACCTCTAAATTAAGCACTACTGCTAGAGAGAGAGAGAGAGAAGATGACAGGAGATCATTATGTGGAAATGATAAGTGTTCAGACCAGTGCTGAATGGGGGACAGGTGGTGCTCCTCAGATTCTTGACAAGATGGACAACAGGAAGATTTTTGAATCTGATCACTAGTTAGATGCAGAAGGTAGAGACTTTTCTTCTTGCTGACAAGATAGATAACTGCACAGATCACTGCAGTGGTAAATAGGCTGCTTGCTTCTGCAAGTGTCCATGGAAAATGTCTCAAGGGGGTGAGGAAGTTCTGTCAGCCAACAGGTGAAGCAATGACTGCTGTTGATAGAGGATCACATGAAGATCTGTAGTCAGTTTTTTAATACTGTGCTTCATGTCACCTTCTATGAGCAGTCAAGGTGTTTAAAATGCATACTCCTTATATACTACATATTCTTAAGTGCATTTTATATGGCCTTTGTGCAGTAGGAATAGATGTATTAGTATCTGGAGAGGCTGCTTACATAGGATTTGCCATAGCACTTCATATGCCCATTTCAGCTTTGCAGTAAGAGCTTGTAGTTAAGCAAAAAGGATTAATAAATTCAAGTAATCATATTTAATAATGCCAATATAAAATGTTCCTTCAGTGTTACAAAACTGTGACTAGTTCAGAAAGTACTTACTTCAAGATGTTCAAATAGTGACTTTACATTTTACAATTAAACTTCCCAGAAACTGAAACACTACAATTCCTAATTTTACAAGTGTCCTCCCACAGCATTTGTTGAGCCACTTGTCTAGTTCCACAGAAGTTTACCAAGTGCTGGGATCTTGCATGATGTTGTGAATACTGTATGCATGTATGTATTTATGTATATATACATGTATTTATTGGTTTGTTTGTATTTGTTTGCAGGTACAGAACACTGGCTCATATGGAGTAGCTTCATACTTAGCCTTGTGTTAAATAAAAATCAGAAAAAAATGATCAGAACTCCAGACAAACTATTTACTCCTTTATTTAAGTAAGTGTTGCAAAGTATGCCATAGTCAACTTGGACTATTCTTCTTCTTTTGGCTTTTTCCCAGTTAGGGGTCACCACAGCAGATCACCTGTTTGCTCATGATTGGCAGTGGAGTTTTACAGTATTGAGTTGCCAGCCCGGCACCCAACCTTCCACAGAAAGCACGCATGCACACACTCATGCCCTTTGCCAATTTATGGTATCCAATCCACCTACAGCACATTTTGGGATGTGGGAGGAAACTGGAGCACCCGGAGGAAACCCACGCGACCACAGGGAGGACATGCAGACTCCCCTAAGAAGGCACCCTGACCAATGATCTAACCAGAGAACCTTTTGCTATGAGGTGGCAATGCTAACTGCTGCACCACTGCAGCTGCCCAGTCAACTTTGACTATTATTTACCTAAACTGAGTAAATTTTACAGAATAAGTCAAAACTATTTACAGTTTTGGCAATACTTCACTATATGCAAAAATGGGGAGGGGTAGAAAGCAAGAAATAAAAACGAATTAAGAAAATGGAAAGAGTGGGTATGAATAGTTTCTATATACTACAGTTTTCATCATCATAAGAGTTCACCACTGTGATAGACAACAGCAGAAAGTAAAGCAGGTCAGTGATATGGAGTCATTAGTTAAGCAATATGACCTGCACTCAACCATTTCACCTGGCTTCTTTGTGAAGAGGTGATTTAACTGAGATCTGAATTTGGTGCAGTGATTCTCATGGGTCTGCATCAAATCCTTTATGACAGTAGCTTGCAATATACTTGCTTACTGCCACTTTCTGTAATTTCCAAGTGCCCTACTCCCATTAGCCTGATCCTACTGATTTATCTAGCCTTATCACCACCCAACAAATGAGCTGCATCGCCCTACCAGAAACCTAACTTTAACCTTAAAACTACTACTCAGTTCCTAATCATAACCAAAGCACTCCAATCCCTAACCCTAAAGTCCTTGATCCCTCCCTAGCCCTAAAGTCCTTCATCCCCTCTCAAAACCTAAAGCTCAACTTACTCACCCTCCGTACATCTAAAGCCCCTGGTCACTTTCTAACCTTAAAACTCTAGCCCCACTTCCTAATACTAAACTTCCCTGTTAAACTGACCTAAACCTAGAACTCCCTTTCCACTCCTTAAACATAAACGTCTAATTGTTCCCTAGCCCTAAACTCTCCTTCTGACTATAAACCTCCTGATTGTTGTCAAAAACCCTAAACTGTATTTCTACCTCCTCTCTCTCCACCATTGGCTGCTACACTAACCTTGCTTGAACTCAGCTACTGTGTTCAGGTGAGGTATGAAGATCCACTCTCTGTCCACATTACTGCTGTACCTCATGTCAAACATTTTGTTACATTTGAGTGTGTGCAGCCAACCTTCTGAGCTCCAAGATGCCGGAATCTGTAGGTTTAAGTACTATTCAAGCATCTGGAACTCGTGAGCTTATACTAGACCTGATTCTTATAATTTCAGATTGACATAAGAGAAGCTATGTTGACTACAGTGTAGGTCTGTATTGAGTCTTTGTTGTATAGCATTTGAGTGTGCCTGAGCCCTAATGTTGCAGGATTGGATCCTTTTTGTAAGCTTTTCTGCTGGGGAGATGGTTTCCAATTGTAAACGTTTAAATAACTGAAATCCAGGCAAGAAATCACCCTGTTGTTAAAATGGCAGTCATCTTCTTCTTTTTTATTGTTCAGTGTTAGTGTTCATAACATGGAGAGGGTTATTTATTTATTGTTTGTTGATCAGGTTAATCCCGCTAGGCTAGTAGCCTCTTTTTAGGGGAGATCTGAGGTCATATTTATATTATTAGAGAAAATATAGCCAAGGCATTCGAAAAACGTCCTTTGCTCTCTTGAGCTTCAACCAACTCATGCAGATGGGGTCTGTGTTTAATGCCTTAGTCAAAGGACAACACACTCAGGGATGCAGCCCCCTCCCCCCATGAGTGAGAGGAATCCATCTACCTGTTGTGATAATAGAACCAACAGCCTCCTGCCCTCAAAAGGGGAATGTGTTACCAATTACACCACTGGCAATGTACTATTATGAAATGGGGTCCACTATGGATTGTTATGTCTCATTTGATAAGCACATAATTAGTAGTGATTTAGTGTTTTTGTATGAAACAGCTGCTATTGAGAGGGGGCTCAGACTTAGGTTTATAGGTAGATACTGGGCTTGCAGTCCAAGGGATCACTAAGGAGTTCAGCTTAGATTCTCAGTTACCCTAAGCACTGTCTTGTTAAGTGGTTTGCTCAAGGTCACACAGTAGGCAAATGACAGTTGAGGCCTGAGAGAATCAAACCTTCTGGCACAGGAGCTACAAATCACAGCCTCAACCATATGATAACTGCCTTGGAAAGTCTGTTAAAAAAAGTAGGAACCACGATGAGGCATCTGGACTGATACCCAGATCTAATATAAGTTTTATTATATGTGAGTGTTCAGCTAGGTCAAAGACTTTTGTATACCAATATATACTACACCTGTGATGTTACCTTTGTCATTATTTATCATACCTCACAACTGTTTGGAATTTTGCAGAATATCCTGATTTTATCTCATAATCTGTTCTGTTCCCTAGGCAATCTGTGGTTTTCCAGCAAATCATTGAGGACAAAAGTCACTAAATAATGGAATACATTTGAGGTTTAGACTTAAAATCCTTCAGAAAATGTATGTTAGTGCAAAACATGTTATTTTATCAATTTACTAAGTGTATAAGGAATGAAGGTCAGCAGGACTAAAACAGAACATATGTGTGTGAATGAGAGGGAGGATAGAGGAATGGTGAGGATGCAGGGAGTAGAGCTGGCAAAGGTGGATGAGTTTAAATACTTGGGATCAACACTTCAGAGTAATGGCAAGTGTGGAAGAGAGGTGAAGAAGAGAGTGCAGGCAGGATGGAGTGGGTGGAGAAGAGTGTCAAGAGTGATTTGTGACAGATGTGTACTAGTAAGAGTGAAAGGGAAGGTCTACAAAAGGGTAGTGAGACAAGCTATGTTGGGTTGGAGACAGTGGCAATGACAAAAAGGCGGGTGTCAGAGCTGGATGTGGCAGAGTTAAAGATGTTAAGATTTGGACTGGGTGTGATGAGGGTGGACAGGATCAGGAATAAGTATATTAGAGGATCAGCCCAGGTTTGAAGGTTTGGCGACAAAGTCAGAGAGGCAAGATTACGTTGGTTTGGACATGTGCTGAGGAGGGATGCTGAGTATATTGGGAAAAGGATGCTAAGGATGGAGCTGCCAGGTAAGAGGAAAAGAGGAAGGCCTAAGATAAGGTTTATGGATGTGGTGAGAGAGGACATGCAGGTGGTTGGTGTGACAGAGCAAGATGCAGAGGACAGCAAGAAATGAAAACAGATGATCCGCTGTGGCGACCCCTAATGGGAACAGCCGAAAGAGAAGAGGACTAAGTGTATAAGAGCAATATTTAAAATCCTTCCTGATTTTTAGGCTTTTGTCCCCCATTATTTTTAACTTTGTTCGAATTCTTGCTCTAACATGTTGAGGTGTGGTGTTAAGTAATATCTCATAAGTTGATGTTCATTTTGCTTAGACTTAAGGCTGGTAATACTGAAACAGGATGAAAAATAAGATGTATTAAATGGTGCACATTGTTTATGTAAAGTTTTAACTAAAGCTGAGTAGCAATTATTATGCATAATGTTTATGTGAATAAAGAGGATGCATTTTTGTACAAAAGAAACTGTGATGAATTCTTTGCAATAGTAGATAAATCAGAATAGTAGACTATCTGAGCCTGTAGGAATACTTGTTTTATCCTGCTCTGCTGACACCTTTAAGTAACATGCATATTGCAATCTGGATAATATACCTCTTATAAAATATAATATTCAACACACTTAAAGTGTACATTATCATTACTGAACTTTTTAGGATTGTTTTAGCATGGGTCATAATAAAACAGTTTTAACCTTATACTTAAAATAAAGAAATGAAATCAGTTACAAACTCAGTATTATATGTATTTGTGACTAAATTGTGTTAATAAAAGGCAGATGAGTAGATAGATAAACAGACAGACAAATCTCAACTTGTGGCCTAAGCAATGCCTGAAACAGTTTCATTTTTCAAGCATGTTACCCATGTAGTTAGCAACCAAATATATAACAAATTTGTATAAAAAAAACTGTCTTTTGGCTTCAGGAGTTGTCACAGCAGATTACCAGTCTGTTTATGATTGCAGTGAATTTCTACAGTGTTGAGTTGCCAGCCTGGCACCCAATCTGCAAAGAAGGTACACCCACACCTACCTGCATGTCTTTAGATACACTTGACTGCATGGAGGACATACAGACTCTGCACAGAATGTGCTCCAGCCAAGAATCGAACAGGAGAACCTCTTGCTGTGAGGTGACAACACTAACTGCTACACCACCACGGCATTATAACAAGAAACTGGCCTGCAGTAATAAAATGCTAAAGCAAATTTCATCCATGCATTTAAAAACTCATTTGACAGTTTGTTGATATCATATTTATTACATCATCCATTTTATCCAAAGGAAATAATGCTTATTTTCAATTAATAAGGCACATTTTTCTTTCAGTTGTTCTACTAAAGTGAAGAAAGAAAATAATATGCCCATATTTTTTTTCTTCTGGCAGAATGCAGCCAAATGATGGTCTGTGTTTTTACTACTTTTTCTACATTTTTGCTTTAGCCACTAAGTTCAGTGTCATATCTAAATGTGCACTTATATGATCAGTTTGTGTGTATGTATCCCTGTATATTTACATGAATCTATGTGAACATATATGAATGCATGTGTATTTCTTTGTGTGGCTGTACATCGATTGCGCATTGTCAGTTGGATGTATGGTGTACGTTAACTTTAAATCGTACTTCTGTGTCAAATAATGTGAAGTAGTGGCGTGAAATATTTCTAGTCTTTCTGAGAGCTTTGTTACTCTCATTTTGTCCTGTTTATCTCCTCCTGCAATCCAGGCGTATTTATTTATTTATTTATTTTCCATTTGTTAACAACAATATTTTCAGCTACCACTTAGGATAAAATGCATAAACAAAATTTGAACATTTATTTTATTTATTATTTCACTTTTATTTGTTGAACACTGATACAAGTAGAATATCTTCAGGCTCAGCCTTAGTCAACGACATATAATGTACTTAACAATGGTAGTTATATACAACTGAAGTAAAAAAAAATAGTAATAAAGAACAATGGGAACTAAATGAATAATCTATAATAACTTTGATTACTCAGGTTGTATTCCAGAACTGGATCTCTACCTTTCACACTGGCTTGTTTGTACTTTAAAGAAACTCTTCAGCTTGCACACAGCCAATGGCCTATATTAGAACTAGTACTAGTAAATATTGTCAAACTGGTTATGTGAGTCTTACATCTCAACCCGATGTTCACTGGCCCAGTGTGTTCCCTATGCAGATTAGGCAAAAATGCTTTTCAATGGTAGGATTTCTCTGTTACAATGTCTACTAGAATAGAAAGAGAGGAAGAGTGTAAGAAAAGGAAAACACAGTAGACAACACTGAGAGAGAGAGAGATGAAAGAAAAAAAAACAGTAACTTATTCAGATCTGCATTGCAGGTGAAATTGAAGACAAACGACATAATTTTTCATTAGGCTGGACTCAGTCATTATATACGGTGTGTAAGGCTGGCATTCAGGAAAAGGTATTTTAATTGCAATGTGGTCCTTAAAAAACATAACATTTTTGGAAAGCTGATGTGGTACTTCCCACCAAGCTTGTTATCACAGTGTAGTGCATATGCAAATATGGCGATCAACATAAATAACATTATTAATCCAAGTCGAAATTCTAATGTACACCAAGGTTGTCATATAACACTACAGTACGGTGTAGTTACAGTGGACTACATACAAGCTGTACAACTCTGCACCTCCATAGCACTGAAATTATCATTCCACGAAGTCTTACAGTGGTAGCACCCAGTGCACAGACAAGGCTCCATGCATGCATGCATGCATACACACACACACACACACACACACACACACACACACACACACACACACACACACACACACACACACAAAGTAACACAATCCAAAAGGTAGGTACCAGACTTAACATTGCTATACTAGTGATTAACCCTCATATTATTCATTACAAATGTGCAATTCCTGGGGTCTCACTCTAATGATCAAGTCTGCTCCATGTCAGGGATTTATTCTCCCCCCAAGATAGTGTGATTTTGGAGAGGGTACCTATAATTAGGAGATAGAGTTGCAGATCCCCATGTTGCAAGGTGCCGGGGAGCTTGCTCTCTCTATGGAAATTTTGTCTGCACTTTGCTAATCACAAGTGGTTCACAACTGAGTGATCCTGTTGGTCTGTGGTTGCTGTTTTGTGAGTTGATCACAAAACTGTTGGGTATTCATTGGGAAATGAAATTAGTCACATCTGTAGAAATAACAATTTCATGCTATACAACATAGTGCAAAAACACAAGAAGAACCCTATCCTGACTATAAGTTGCCACTGCTGACCCTACACAGGTGTTCCACCAATGTACAAATAAGTGACACTGATGGCTGTCTGTCAGATCTAAATGATCCAATAATATGAGTCTTCCACATTTAAAAATTAGTGTAATCTTCATCTTCTTTCGGCTTTTTCCTGGTTAGGGGTTGCCACAGTGGATCACCTGTCTGCTCATGATTGGCAGTGGAGTTTTATGGTGTCGAATTGCCAGCCCAGCACCCAACCTTCCACAGAAGGCACACACACACACACACACACACACACACACACACACACACACACACACACACACACACACACACACACACACACACACACACACACACACACACGCACACACACACCTAGGGCCAATTTAGTGTGTCCAATCCACCTACAGCATGTCTTTGGGATGTGGGAGGAAAGCAGAGCACCCAGAGGAACCCCACACGACCACAGGGAGGACATGCAGACTCTGCACAGAAGGCACCCCAGCCGAGGATCAAACCAGAGAACCTCTTGCTGTGAGGTGACAATGCTAACTGCTGCACCAACATGGCTGCCCATACAACTACAAAAACACAACTACAAAGCTTGCTGTTATACTTTTTATCCATTTTAAGGTGGTTTCACCATCCTGTACCCCTTACAGGTGGGGGGCTGTGCCCTTCACCCTCCAGCTACTTACATACTATCTCCAAGATTATTATTCCTGGATGTAGGGGGGAATATTCTATGGCACTTCCATCCCAGTTAATTTATATTCAGCCTGTCTGCACTTACACATTTGCTGCTCTGAGAGTTATAGTCATTATTCTTGAACTATCAACAGGGGCCTATTATTGACAGTGATCACTGAACAAAATGACTTGCTGTGATGCAGCTGTGAACTGGTAAGTTAGCATATTCTGACATGGGCAATAAGGTGAACATAGAGCACATATGATATGAATTGTACTGCCTGCTACTGCATAATAGCATATTGTAGTGCTCATTGATGTACAGTTCTCCCCCTGGAGCTATACAGGTAGCAATGAAGTACAGAAACAAACACACACACAAACATAGAAAAGCATGTTTGTGTGTGTGTGTTTGTTTAGTTCACTGGTCTGCATAATCACATTTTCCCAAACAGCCTACATTTTAGAGAAGAAACAGTCATTCCATCAGTTACTTATCAGTTGTTAATCATTTGGTAAAAATTGACTGACTTGATGGTGGCTAGGGGAAATTTTACACCTTTTATGAGGTTTATGACCTCAAAGTTAACACAATAAGTAGGGAGATGCAAGGGCCTTCTGCCTAGGGAGAAGAGGATGCTTTGACACCTCATCAAAATAAATAAAATATAATCAATCACTGTTCAGTTCAGCTCTTTGGAGATGGAACCCTGATTAATTCTTAATCAATATGGGTTGAATTAAAGATTTGGGCTGTAGAGGAGCTGACACAGGAGACATGTGAGGGATGTAGATGTCTGTGCATGTACCTTGGGAGAAGGTGTCAAGGCTGGTCCATTAGAGAAGAGCATGATGCCCCCTTTCACTAGGCAGTGCTGCATTGAAGTATGCATACATCTATGAGTTACAAACAATGCGAGGGAATTACTGCCAGTGTGGACTGTAGGGGATCTGCAGTAGAAAATCTCTAAAGCTAATGAATGGCAGCACATTTCCAATGCTCATCTCCTGCCCTTGATGGAAACGAATATAACAACTGAATCTTACCCTTAGGAGGAATGACTGAGTCAATCAGGTGATGGGGATGAGAAGCCTGATGGACTGAATGGGCTTAGGGGTCAGGATAAAAAGTTTCATTGAAGCATTACTTGTTTTTTTATGTATTGCTGAAATGACCAGTATTCATTTTAGATGCTCAAGAATTCTCTACAGCATGGCTTCAGATAAGGCAGGGTGCATAGACAACGAGCAATGAAGAAACATTCTCACATTCAGCCTGCATTAATTATCTCTATGGAGGATATCTATAATTTTTTTAAAAGACAGCAAATTAAGAAAGCAGCTGGTCCAGATGGGGTTTCATCCTCCTGTTTGAAAACATGTGCTGATCAGCTGTCTCCTGTTTTACTCAGATTTTTAATAAATCATTAGAGCTGTGTGAAATTCCTTTATGTTTCAAACAAGCCACAATTATTCCAGTGCCTAAAAAATCCACTATAACAGGATTGAATGACTACAGGCCTGTTGCTTTGACATTAGTGGTCATTAAGACTTTTGAGAGCCTGGTGCTATCTCACTTGAAGGATATTACAGATCCCTTACTGGGCCCCCTTCAGTTTGCTTATTGAGAGAATCGGTCAGCGGGTGATGCAGTTAATATGGGCCTGCACTATATCTTGCAACATCTTGACAACCCAGGGACATAGGCAAAGATTCTGTTTGTGGACTTCAGCTCTGCATTTAATGCAATAATTCTAGAACTTATTCACTTGTAACTCTCCCAGTTTTCCTTTCCTGCCTTCACCTGTTAATGGATCACCAATTTCCTAACCAATAGGAAACAGCAGGTGAAACTGGGGAAATTTACATCTAGCTATCACACGATCAATACATGTGCCCCCCAGGGATGCGTGCTCTCCCCACTGCTATTCTCCCTCTGCACTAATGACTGCACCTCTAAGGATCCCTCTGTCAAACTTATCAAATACGCAGATCATAGGTTCATAGGTTCATAGGTTCATACTAGGCTATCTGCCCTAGGGCATTTATAAGCCTAGCCAGAGTGTGTTTGGCTTTCGCCACCCATTTTAAATGAATTTTGCTATGCCCTTTTTCGAGGTTAGTATACTGTGCCTCTGTCTAACAGTGACACAGAAGTGATACCTGGGGTAAACCTACTATCTCCCATCCACTCATCAAGATTCCTCTTGAAGAGAGTCAATGAGGGACTCTGCCTAACCTGGACTGGGATTTTATTCCAGAGTGAAGGGAGCCTCTTAGTTATGAATCTGTCCCTCCAGCATGTCCTATTTATTTCAGTGCTGAGGTTCAAGTCTCTCGAGCGCGTAGCTCGAGGGAATTTGGATTTTCTGAGATGCAGTATGTCCATTAATTCCAGGTTGGACATGGCTTTATACGTCAGGCACAGATCGCCTCTGAGCAGGTGGTATGCCACTGAGTAGAGCTGAAGTTTCTTTAACCAGGCAGCATATGGCATCTATTTGAGCCCTTTGATCCTCTTGGTGAGGTACTTTTGGGGTCTTTCCAGTTGCTGCAGGTGTCTGGTAAGGTGCATCCCAAAAGGGGCATTATACTCAATTATGGGCCTGATGAGGGATGAGTAAAGAGGCACGATGACCTCCCCTGATCTAGATGTGAATCCCTTCATGATTATGTGGGCTATGTAAAATGTTTTTCTAACCACTTTGGCCACGTGGTTGTCAAATGAGAGATTGCTATCAACTTGGGTCCCCAGGTCGCTAATTACTTCTTCTGTACTTAATGGATTACCACCTATGTGGTAATTTGTGGGCACTTTGTTTTTGCCAAAGGGGATGACTATATACTTTTTGGCGTTTAGCTTGAGGCCATGGCTCTGGCACCAGTTGTCTGTTTCTATGAGGCCCTTTTGTAGGATGCTTGTGTCAGCTGGAGAGTCGATTATGGTGCCCAGTTTGCAGTCATCTGCGAAATTGGTCAGCCACAGTCCTTCCGTGTTAGCCTGTACCTCCGAGAAATATATACCGAACAAGAGAGGTCCCAGGACTGAGCCTGGTTTGGAGTCTGACATAGCTCCAGCAATTCTAACCATGTGGGTTCTGTCATTGAGCCAGTTTACAACCCATCTAGTGACATAGGGGTTTATATTTAAGTTGGTGAGCTTATCTATAATGCCCGTGCAACTATCATCTGGCTCATGAGGCATGGTGATGAGTCTGCATACAGATGGGAGGTTGAGCAGCTGGCCCTTTGGTGTAGTCAGAATAATCTGGAACTGAACACTCTTAAAACTGTGGAGATGGCAGTGGACTTTAGGAGTGCTACCACAATATTACCCCCCCCCCTCCATTTATATTTAATACTGCTGTGTCAGTTGTGGAATCCTTCAAGTTTTAATGTCTATAATCTCCAGGACATGAATTGGGAGACCAATGTAGGGTCCATCATAAAAAAGGCACAACAGCAAATGTAATTTCTGCAACAGCTGAGGTAGTTCAACCTCCACAGGAACTGTTGATTCAGTTCTACACAGCAGTCATTGAGTCTGTTCTCAGTTCATCCATAACAATGTGGTTTGGATTTCTGTCTAATCATGACAAAAATAGGTTACATTGAATAGTCAGGTCTGCCAAAAATATAATTGGTGCTAGCTTGCCCTCCTTACAGGATCTGTATTACTCCAGAGTCATGAAAAGAGCAAGGAAGATCATCACAGACCCACCACAGACCACCATCTTTTTGAACTATTACCATCAGCTGGGTGTTAGACTAATATGCACCAAAACAAGCACATAGAAGAACAATTTTTTTCCACAGGCCATCAAGTCCATAAACGGTTAACTCAGTTTATTAAGTTGGGGTATTCTTTTTCCCAAGCCTCCGAGGATTCTGCAGTATTGTTTACATATTGTTAATACTTGTTTCTTTCAGAGTTTATTTGCACTAAGTTGAACTTTGCACCTTGTATGTATATGTATATGTATATTTACTTTTTTGTCATGTTCTTAATAGTTGCATGTATATCTTTTGTCTTGTTCTTAATAGTTGTATGTATGTCATTTGTGTAATTCATACTTGGAGAGTCACTGAAACCGGAGTCAAATTCCTTGTATTCATGCATACTTGGCCAATAAATGTGATTATGATTCTGATTCTGATGAGGATCATCCTTTCCTCTACGTATCTCTTTGCATATGTGCCAAATGTGCTGTTGTTATGCAGGCAGCCCACAATGCACTTCTTTGTGCTCTTTCCTGCTCAAATACCTTTGCACATGAACCAATAGTGTTGCTGACATTCAGTGCACATGTGTTCGTATGCTGTGCACTCCCCAATCTGCTTTTTCAACAGGAGCCATTGTATGACATCTGTACACCAATGAAATGTATAGTGCATTGCACACCCTGTACTTTTCCCTGTGCTGCCTATTGATTACATACTGAAAGATACACATCTCCATTTATGAATTCTTTTCCTGAGAGCATAGGAACTAAAACATTTTCTGTCTTGCATCTGCTATGCAGACGGCACCTACTGACTGGTCTTCTCATATCTAAGAACCATCAGTACCAGCGCAGGATTCTGTATCCTATAAACTGAAATGAGCTGCATAGCAGAATGAAATGCTTGAGCTGCAGTGCATTGGAGCAGGAGTGCTGTAACAGCACTTTATCCACTTCATTTACAACCGCTCATTATAGATCCTACAGGGAAAAGGGACTTTTACCTTTGAAGTAAAGTACATACTGATCATTTTCCTATGCAAAAGCTTGCAGAAGTAACTCAATTAACAGTATCAGACTGTTACTGGTTTAAAAGGTATGTTATATTAAAGAGCAATCAGTCTTGTTGACAGGACTAAAAGTTGTATTTTTTGATTGCAGAAGTCAATAACTAGTGATCCCATATCCAAACAGGTGCTGCAGTGTACTGTTGAAACTATAATGTCACAACACCTTACCATTTTAATGAATGAATTTTTTAAAGAATGCTTGTTTTGAGATCGGATAAATTAACTGATTTATTTTGTAGTTCTGTTCATAATTAAACTGAGAAAGGCAATGAAAATTACATGTAAGAAGCAGTGCAGAAGGACACAGACAGTGGCATTTATTTTGATGTCTGTTGACAGGCAATGTCTTCAAGGTTGAAATCATCTGTTATATGTAACAGCTAATCAATACTTTTGAATAGTTTGTCTTGTCTTTTTAACAAAGGTTTTTGAGTGAGATGCTGTAACACAGCATGTAATGTGTAAAGCTAGCCTGCATTTTATGCCACAGTAATGGTACTCATTTCAGACAGAGATATGTGCACACCATTTTTAAGACAGTATTACATGACTGCATATGGAAATGTGCAGCATCTGGTATAATGAGCAATGAAGCCTGGAAATGCAGAGCTAAAAGAAAGGCCATTCAAATACAGTGTTTTGTGTGTACTGAACAGGAGAAAATGGGCTTACTCACAGTCAGATGTGTGCACTTTCACAGGGAACCTTATTGTCAGATGTTTTTTTCATCTAGGTTGCTTGAAAGAACACTCACTTCTATTGTGCAGGAGTGAAGTGTGCCACAATGGGGTTTTCAACCCCCCAACTCTTGTACAATCATGGAGTTGTTATATAGTAAGTAAAGAGGTGAGGGTACCAAGCCATCCACATGTGAAAGGTGCAGAATCTTTTTTTTCTATTTTTTAGTAGTTTTGAGTTCCATTTTACAATCTAAAAATAGCAATGAAATATAGCATCATATCTTTGTGATTCAGATTCATATAGGTCCAACAGAGAAAAGATAAAGTGAAGGCTGCCTAACAATACAACAGGGAAAGGGTGTCATCAAGGGAAAACGGATAGTGATCTAGTAATAATTACCTGTATGATAGTGGCAACAGTGCAACCACGTGCAGAAAATGCTAATAATAAGACTAAGCAGAGCATGACAGTGTGAACAGAGTTAAAGGTTACTTATGATTATCTGACAAACAGGGATGAACTATACAGACTCACTGGCCAGGGGGTAATATTGCTCATAACACATTTCAGCTATGTGCACTCCATGGCATGGACAAGCCAACAAAAAAATATATGTCAGCATTGAACATACTTGTCACTGCATCTGGGATACTTCAAAGACCTGGAGGTGATAGCACCATATTGTCTTAGTCATAAGACTGCAGAATACCATGTCAACTCTTTATCTACATAACTCCACCTGCATTGGACTTTACCTGTGTACCTAGTGGGATGACAGTGATCTAGAACACAGGCGGTACATACAACAACAGCATGACTGCACATGTACAGAACTACATCTGTTTTCCTAGAACACATGTGCTACATCTAAATGACTGCGCATGGACAGTGAGATGTGAATGCACCTAGAGCACAGGTGGTACATACAGCAAGACTGCACCTGTACAGGGCTGTATGTGTATATCTAGAACACTGGTGGTACATCTGAATGACTGCACATGGACAGTGAGATATCAATGCACCTAGAGCACAGGTGGTACATACAACGAGACTGCACCTGCACAGGGCTACATCTGTATATCTAGAACACAGGTGGTACATCTGAATGACTGCACATGGACAGTGAGATATCAATGCACCTAGAGCACAGGTGGTACATACAATGAGATTGCACCTGCACAGAGCTACATCTATACATGTAGAACACAGGTGGTACATCTGAATGACTGCACATCCACAATACCCATTAATATTAAGAAGGAGGAAGGAGGCAAAGAGGAAAAGGACAGATAATTGCATGCGGTAAAAGGCCCCAGTCTTTATTGGGTTGAGCTTCAATTACCCTTGTGACAACCAATTAAAGACAGAATCCAGACACTCTTCAGCAGTTACAACATCCAGAGCAGACACTTATATAAAGGGGAGGTAAAGATTAATGCTTAATAATTAATACTCATCCATTGCAAAACCTCCCTCAGTGGCAATATAAACATCATGAGCTACAATGGTACAGATATCATTCCCTCTAGTTCACTACACTTCAGACAGCAACTGCCAGAAGAATTCACACAAGAAACCACCCACTGAGAGGGTCCCAAAAGGTAAGAAGCAGAGCAGTGAAGGATTGCGCCAGAAAGGTCACAAGATGGATTCAGGTGATCACAGTGGATGCTGCAGTCCGCAGTGTCAATTGTTATGCATAAAGATGAAGGAAGACCAGGAATAACTAAAACTTTTTTATATTTCTTTTTATTTCTTTTCCCTGCCAAGCAGCAGCTTTCCTGAAATTGATCTGTCCTTTCATTCTTTCTCAGTTTAACAGCATATCTCAAGATACTGTAATCCATACAATTATCAGGGCTTTCAAGTAATGGGCTAAGTCCCCCACCCAAGGAAGTTAACCTGCTTGCTTGCTTGCAAAAGAGTCAATTATGCCTTCCCCTCCATGAACAATATGCCCCTATCCAGAAGACTAGTGTTTATTCCACCTTGGCAGAGCTAAGAGCATGTCCATAGCTTGTATGCTACTCTCTGTATTTCATTTCAACATGAGATTCAACATCACAGCAGACTGGGCCACTTTCTTCCACCAGGATGGGTGATCTGACGTTCCATGGTTGGCTTCCCTACAGTCCAGTCCCCTAATCAAACCCAAGTCATGTGAGTGGTATTGAGGGATTCATCTCTGCACACCATGCAGCTGACAACAGGCTGGAATACAACTTTGTTTTCATGGCCTGAGGAGATCACTTACAACATGAGTTATGGTTAGTCAGTGTTGTGCTTAGATCTAAAGCCTTGCTGACATATACATGTATATATCAAATGTGACAACATCTGCATGGTAGCTGACCAGTCTGTATAATATGACCTATAAATAGCAAGTTAGATATTGAACAATAGTTTCCAAAATATCTAGATTACAAGGAAGGCTTTTTAATTACAGAAGTTATTAAAGCTCTTTTAATAAAGATGAAAAAGATTCAATGAGGAGCAGGGAATATAGTATATAAATGTTCCTAGTGAATTAAGACAAGATTTATCAGGTCTTATTGCACCATGATCTGGCCTGCAGTTGGAGGGTGGACTATAGTTAACATCCCAAAACTCATTTTTGGATGTCAACATCAGACAAAATGCAGCACACCTTGAATGAATTATGTGGGAAGGATCACCTGATCAAGGCAATTTTATCTTTAAAAAAGGTGTGTGACTTCTTTACACTGAGAGGAAGAACACAATTCCATGACTGGTAAGGCAGGGTAGACTGCACAGCCTGTACACAACTCGAAGCATTCTACTGGATGCCATGATACAGCAGAATTCTAAATGTAAAAATGAACTGTTTTCTTATAGATAGGTTCATAGGTTAGTACTAGGCTAACTACCCTTTCAAGCCATTTTAAGCCTAGCCAATTATCCCCTATGAGATTCAAATGCTGTACCTTGTGTTTATAAGGCAAACACCTTAACCATTAGGCCATCCTCCCAATCCCGTGTTATGTGAGACTTCTGCTGCCCTTCAGAATAATAAAGATCCAGACACAGTTTGTCCTCCATTAGGGTCACACTCCTTCTTCTGAAAACAAGTATTCATCTGGGTCTACTCTGCTCATGAAGCTCTGAACTGAACCATCACTCAAATCAAGCAGTAGACCTAGGACCCGTACAAAACTGTAGCGCAATAACCAGGGGTTGTGCCATGGTGGCATCATAGGCTATGACTCTAGTACAATTTAATTACCATCACTGACTGCCTCCAGCAACTGGCCCATTTTATTGACATTAATATGCCACAAATTATATAGATTCATAGGTTCATACTAGGCTAGCTGCCCTGAAGTGCCACTATAAGCCTAGTGAATAACCTGAGGTCAGAAACAAACCCTGTACCATGTGCCTGTGAGGTGAAGACCTTAATTATTATACTAAACCCACTCCTTCTTATGTGAGAAGTCATATGCTGAAAATCCCTAATGAAACTTCTCAGTAACACATGGCAAATGTTTTGGATGTCCTAACATGAAAAGAAACATGGTCAGCCCAAGAGTCTGGTTCTACCACCAAGACCAAGTGACCATATTTATGGGTAACAGGGGAAACAATCTGAATAAATCAAGGACAACCCAAAAAACTGAAAAGTTTTATCAAACCTTCACTTACCTCATGCTCAACCCAGGTATGCAAGATTCCCAGAATTAACCATCTTCAGCACTTGTGCAGAAAGTCAACAAGGATATCACAGAAGTCTTGCAGAAACATTTCCCTGGTACACTAACAGAAATCTACAGTTTTCTCCAGCCCCAAGAACACACCTGAAAGTGATGGCAGTTCCAACACTCACCCAGGTCATTTCAAAGCTGTAGGTAAAATATACGCTACACATACATTGATACAATCCTGTCTAGGGTTGTGAATGATATAGATACATGCAAGAATAGGCACTACAAAATGGAGGTCCAGATTTGTCATGTAGTCAGGTGTGTTATAAATACCATGTAAAAAGTTTTACTTTTTATTTTATTTTTTATTTTGCCTTTTTTACAGGTTTGTCCAACTGGGTTTAGTCAAAAATATATTTTCAGTGGATGCCCAAGGATAAAAGCACACAACTTATTACAAACACGTTTAATTGTACATTCAGAAACATGAATAAACATTAAATAATATACATTAACAAACACATGCATTTGCTAAATAGATTGCATTCATATAAAATAGAAAGCAACTGTTACAGTATAAAAGATACTTATGCATTTAGCAAATGTTGAACATTGAGTATTGGAAGAGGTGTATCATTGGGATTGTCAGACAGATAATAGATCTTGTGATTAGCTGTTAGAAATTCAAAGAAATGGAGGTGATGGAAGGAACATGGTGTGATTTTGTAGTTAATAGCTGGACTATTAAGCAGGTTTAGAGGCAGCTATTTACAGCTGTAATGGTGTTTATATTAGAAGTACAGAGGTGGGGTGGTGAGCAGTGTTACAGATGTATGTATATGGTTGGGAGATGCTAGTGAAACTGTTCAGGTATTGGTGAACACTGCTTGTGGGGAACCGGATTCTGAATGAAGAGAAATGGTTTGATGGTATGGCAGGCTGATAAACTGTAAAGAAGAAGTCTAACATTACACCAAGTTTATTCCTAACTAACCTGATATTAACAACCATAACCCTAGGCATGGCCTGGGGGGGTTCTTGTTTTAAAGTTAGAGATAACCATTTGACTGCTAAAATGCTATAAGACAAAGAGAAGACCTGTGCATATAGAGCTCTATCCTTAAATGGAAGTTGGTAACTCACTTTGACATAGACCCCTCTTCAAAATTCCCAGCTTTCTACAAATCAAGCACCTTTTTTAGGGGGAATCAACCACAGCAAGTTCAAAAGATCAGGAGACCGTAGTTTTACAAAATCTTATATTAAGAGCTACACCAGTAAATAAATATATTGTAACCTAGTAGCAGATTACAGTTGTTTCAAAATATCTGTGCAAAAGGGCAAAATATATTATGAAGAATGCATTTTCTTTGTCAAAATAAAAGAAAACTTCATAGAGTTCTTCTTGCCAATAACGTATAGGATAAAAAAAAAAAAAAAACAGCAGGGCATACAGTATTTAAGGCTAACAAAAGCTTATCAATACAAGGAAAAAAAGCATCTTGATAAAATTAGTCCTTGAGTCCAGCTGCAGATATTTTAATCAAAGTGTTTGTTCATTAACAGGACTTTCCTATAAATATGCTGTGATAACTAATGATAACAATAGTACAGACGTTAGTTTATAATTTACCAAAGTCCAAGTTGTATCTGAGAAGTATGAAGACTGACTTGTAGTAATGAAGACTTCAGGAATGATAGGCTCCTTGCTCTTTCCACAGGTTAGGTTTGAAATTGTACAACAAATGTAAAATTTCAAGCAGCAAAGTGGTGTGTGACTTAGTATGGAAGTAGTATACAGTGGTTTTTGCATGACTTGCTTGACAGAAAAACTAAAAAAAGAAAGAAAGAAGTCAACTGAGCATCTGTCTTTGTCAGTAGAAAGAGAAAGCAAGGTGGTGAGTGAAGAGACTAGGCCTGAATATTCTGACTCTTAGCAAATGGACTTACATGAACTGGATACCTATCAAATAATTGAATGAAAAATTGTCGGATGTCATATGGTCGAACCCATATCATCGACAACTCAGTCCATAGAGCCATTCTGTCCGAGACTGCATTACAGTAGGGATCAGGAAATCTACCCTTTTTCCCACTGTAGTATGATCTTGGAGGTGGTATATATAATTAGCATGTGGTATGGGGGGTGCAGGGGGCTTGCCCCCTGCAAAACCAGTTTTTGTGGTGTATGTGGTTATTGTCTTTGTTTTGTTTTCAACAGACTGAATAGTCAATGAATTGTTGATGATATGGTTTTGACCATATGTCATTTGACAAATTGTCTGTTTGATTATTTGATAGACATCCCATGAAGTTATAAGGGTGGTGGACCCTGTCTTGGCAGATGTGAAACAAACCTTTAATAGAGGGATTAGGAGAATTAGTGCAGAATATATTGCTGAGATTAACATATGTGAATTTAGAGATATGGATTCTATAAATGCTTATGCTGATGCACTTGAGCAGATACAGTAACAGAAAATGGACTTACAGGAAAATATACTCCTCTATAGAAAAAAGCGGAAGTATTATAAGAAAACTAGGTAGATATGAAAGATTAAGCCCATAGCAGAAACGTGCAAATCATTGTGAAGCTGAGGAGAGTCAAAGGAAAGTATTGTGTATCCATACCTCTCAACCTCTTACAGCAAGAAATCTGGACAAAGCATAAATAAAAGTGGGACAACAGCCCAAAATTAGGGACAATTTTTTAAATATTGCTCTTACAAACTTAGAAAGTTAATAGAATAACAGGTTTTGCTTTAGCATAATTTTTGAAGGGTATGAAGTCTGAAACTCAAATGTCTGTCATTATTTTCTAATTTCAATATTTAATGATTTGCCACTAATTTGCCAGAAAAGACACAATTTTATGAAAAACCGACCAAAAATGTGAGGCAAAAACCTGGACAATCTGCGAAAATCTGTACAGTTGAGCGGTATGTAGTGTATAATATGCTCAGAATTAATTATCAAGGTGGATTAGGTTGCATGCTACAAGGGTTAAAGTGTAACTGAGTGTAAATGCCAACTCAGTCCTGGAATGTGAAACAGCCTAGATACATACTGGTGAGATTTGAGAAATATAAACTGAAAAGTCCATGTATCTTATGTTATAGAGCCAAGAACAACATGAAATCATAGGAGATGAGTTTTTCGGTCATGACTATTCACTTCATACAAGAAAACAAAGGGCACACTTCTTACTACCATAAGGACATATAGGGTAATGAAATTCAAGTTTCATTTTTTTCTAATTGCTTTTGAGTGATCCTAAGAGTTTCAATACATTTACACAATCAAAAGAAGCAGTTTGAGCTATAAGGAAGTATGAACCTAATGCTGAGGTGACTGCAGAGTGCAATAAGAAGCTTGGAGGTGATGTTGAGGGGACCACAGTGCTGGAAGGAGTCAGTTCTGCTGTATACAATAAACTGAAGCAATTTTAGAGATTAATGAAAGGAAAAACAGTTTACAGCTTATATTTATTTTATTTTATTTAACATTTGATTACCAGGATAGTCTGACTGGGATAACTAGCATACCCCTTTTCAAATGTGGCCTGGGTAAAAAACTCCACATGTAATTTCATACAGTAGTTACAGATAAACAAAAAACAGAAATTATATAATTTATATAAACATAGTATTATGATACACAGAAGTATGTGGCTATATATTGCATGTCTGAATTAAAAGAAATACGTCGATCACTTCTCAGCAAACTCAAAACTTGTTCCCCTTCCACTGATAACTTGCCACCTCTTTTCCTTAAACTAGCAGCAAAAGCTATTGCATATCCCATCTCCATACTAATCAAACGATCAATTCAAAAGAACATAGCTCCTGATATCTGGAAGAAATTCTACGCTATTCCCCTCCATAAAGGAGGAAACTCCACTGATCCCTCTAATTTCAGACCTATTGCTATTCTAATCGCCCCTGTCAAAGATTCTTCAAAAATGCATCCATAAAAAGCTCCTTGCATATCTGCTACAGGAAAATCTCCTCAACCCTATGCAACATGGCTTTCGCCCTAACCACAGCACATCTACAGCACAAATGTCTTTTACACAGACTACCTCAAGATCTCTAGACAATAGATTAGTCTCATGTCTGTTCCTTGACCTCTCTAAGGCCTTTGACACTGTCTCCCACAATCTACTTCTGTCCAAACTATCTAGCCTTAGTCTATCCAACTCTGGTATTGCCTGGTTCTGTAACAACTTCTCCAACTGACTTCAGTCTGTAAGATGGGTCTCTACATCTTCTCCTTTCCTCCCAGTCCAAACTGGGGTGCATCTATATCATGTTATCGAAATCTTACTACATTGAATCACTAAAGGTCGACCTCTAGTGATTGATGTAGTAAAACATCAAATAACATTTAAAAAAAAACAAACAAAAATAAAAACTAACTAGCGTAGGCAGGCGGACAAGCTCCCCTGTACCCCCACACCCCCTACTTAAATATTGCAACTCCGTGACTGCACTATATTGAGGTAAATGGAAATCTCCCCCTACAGAGATTTCCAATTACCTGCACAATGTTCTGCGCTTTTGATGTTGTGGTGCAGACAATATCAGCTTCGATATTGTCGGCTTTCGACATTGTGAAGTAGACCCACTGGGGTTCCCCTAGGCTCCATCCTTGAAGCCTTACTATTTAACATTTTCACTAACAACCTCTATCTCTCCTGTCCTCACTCCACTTTAATACAATATGCTGCTGACTCTACAATAATTTCCACCTCTGACAATCTCCCCCACCTACTATCCCTTACCCAAGATTCTCTGCACTCAGACAAAAAGTGGCTAACATCCAACCATCTCCTTCTCAACCCAAATAAAACCAAACTCCTCCTTTTCCTTCCTAATCTCTCCAACCACTCAAATCTACCTTCACTGTCTTCTTCCTTTATAACACACCTATCAGGGTTGAACCACATATTAAAATACTAGGGGCCATTACTGGTGATCAACTTAAATTTGATCTTTACATCCAAAACTGTATCAAAAAGACTCATCAAAAACTGTGCCTACTTTATAGAAACAAAAAATTCCTCACAAATGAATCTAAACTCACAGTAACACAAGCCTATCTACTATCAACCCTACTATACGCTGCCCCAGTTCTTACAAACCTTCAAACAAATCTCTTGACTAAACTTGAACAGACATACAATAACATTTCTAGATTTGCCACTAATCTACCATACTGTATCTCTAAAAAACCTACAGTGGCTAGAAATACACTCATATCAACTCCCTCTGCCTCAACTACACCTGACTCACACCATCTTAAACCAACACCATTCCTGTCTTGATCTCTCAACACTCATCACCCCCGCACTCCTAACCATACACTCTGCAGCTCAGACCAACTCCTCCTACAGATCTACAAATCCAATAAACACTTTGCAAACTTCAGTTTAATTACTCAGTAGCTAATGCATGGAAAAAACTGCCACTATTTTTAAGATCAATCTCTAACTTAAATTGTTTAAAAAAAAAAACTTTAAAAGACTATCTATTAAATTCTTGGACCTGCTCTTGCATTGACCCAAATTAATCTACCTCTCCCCTTTCCTAACTCCACCTTCCTAATAGTCAGTTTCACTCCATCTCTTTTCCTCCATTGTACCCTAACATTTATTGTACTAAAACTATCTTGTCCTGTTAAACTGTTGCATTTCTACTCCTTAACCTACCTTCGGCTTCATAACTGCAAGAAACTGTGCTATTGACCAGTTGCTGGATTAAACTGTGTTGTTAATATTGCTATACTGTATGTTTATATTTCCATTTTGACTATGTTTTCGGATGAAACTGTTAGTAATTACTGTTAAAATGTTTGTTAGCACCATAAAACTTATTGTACTGTTTAGATATTACTTGTATTTATCTTTCGGGGCTTCTCTCCTCAGATCTCCACTGAAAATGGGCATCTGCCCAGTTGGACTAACCCAGTCAACAAATGTCAAATAAATAAATAAATTAATTAATTAATAGTGTCAGGAAATAAAAGGGAAAGAAGATGGTAGCAATAAAAGGTTGACAATTAAAGCAGATTGTTTACAGAGAAATACAAACTTTGGAGTACAGAAGATAAACAATATTAGATTACAGAGACTAAAGGGTTGGAGTATAGAAGATTAACAATATCAGGTTACAGAGACTAAGGGTTGGAATATAGAAGATTAACAATACCAGATTATAGAGACTAAAGGGTTGGAATATAGAAGATTAACAATATCAGATTACAGAGACTAAAGGGTTGGATTACAGAAAATGCATAATATCAGTAATATACATTATAGAGCAAGTACTGTACAATGCAGCATAGATTATATTAAATAGGGTAAGTATTGCAATGCAGTATAGATGTTATTTAATATTTTAAGTATTGCACAATGTAGCATAGATGATATTTTACAAGGCAAGTATTGCACAAAGTAGTGAAGATGCTATTTAATAGGCCATGTATTGCACAATGCAGTGGTGATAATATTTACTAGGTTAAGTATTGGACAATCAAGTGTAGATGATATTGAATAGGGTAAGTATTGCACAGTGTATGATATTTAATAAGGTAAGTATTGCACAGTGTAGTGTAGATGATATTTAATAGGGTACGCATTGCACAGTGTATATTTAATAGGGTAAGTATTGCACAGTGTAGTGCAGATGAAATTTTATAGGGCAAGTATTGCAGAATGTAGTGTACATGATACTTGCATTGCACAATGCAGTGTACATGATATTTAAAGGGGTAGATGTTGCATAATGTAATGAGGATAATATTTAATTGGATAAATATTTCACAATGCAGTATAGATTACATTTAATAGGGTAAGTATTGCATAATGTACTGGACATGATATTTAATAGGGTAAGTATTGCAGAGTGCTGTGTAGACAATATTTAATAAACCTTATAGTACAATAGAAGGTAAGTTCCTGTGCAGCACAGTGACACAGTGTATAGCAGCCTTGCCTCACAGCAAGAGGTCCTCCAGTTCACTTCTCTGCTCGGTGCCTTCTGTTTGGAGTCTGTATGTCCTCCTTGTGTTCTTTTGGGTTTGCTCTGGGTGCTCCAATTTCCTCACACATTACAAGGACATTCAGTAGGTGAACTGAACATTCCAAATTGGCTATAGGTGTGAGTTTGTGTTCATGTGTGTAATATAACAGCAGCAGGGATAGCCATCCAGTGGCATGAACCCTGGCTTTAGATGATTGTCCCTGTTATAGTGATACCCTGACCCTATATGCAAAAAAATTGGAAAAAGCGGCTGTGGATGGTGGATGGAGGTATAGGGTATGCAGTGTATAAAGCTGTGTAAATGATGGGAGCATAAATATTATACCTTGCTTGAGTAAGGGTAGGGTGAATGTAAAAGATATTTTTGGGGATAGTAGTAATGTTTTGTTAGGTAAAAATGAACAAGTGCAGGAATCTGTCTAGTTCCAACCTCACCAACCCAAGTGTTGAGGAAAAAATATAGAACAGAAAAACTAGTAGTCTTAAAACTTTGTTCATGAGCTTGGTCACAATAATTTCCAAAAATCATGAAATCCAGGTAGTGTTTCAAAGCAACAAGCCTTTATTTGTCACAGACAAGCAATCCTTTTTGTTACTGTGGATCGCTTGTCTGTGATGAATAAAGGCTTTTTGCTTTGGAACATTACCTGGGTTTCATGATTTTTGGTAATTATTGTGACTGAGCTCTTCAACAAAGTTTTAAGACTACTATTTTTTCTGTTTTTTATTTTTTTTTTAATGTTTTGTTAGGTAATTCAAAGGACAGTAAGGTTTGGATTTGTCAGGAGTGCGACAAAGGGAGTTGCTTTATAGAATAGTAATAGATTAGTCAGGGATATTAACCAGTTTTCAAATATGATATGTTCTTTGAGTAGAATTTTTAATTTGGGTAAGTTTGAAGTATGTTCTCTGTTGAGTGGTTCCATAGTTTAAAGGCATAGTTTGAGTATAATGAGTCACCTAATGAGTTTTTAGATTCAGTGGCAATAGGGAGGGTTTGGGAACTCAATTTTAACATCTAGTAGGAGCATAGTTGATTAAAAGATTGTGTAATGTAGGGCTGTTTTCAGGTTGATATAGCAGTGTGTGAGCTATGATTAACTGTGAATGGCTAAGTGGTTTGGTAGTTCTAGCCAGTTCATTTGTTTTAGTGCCAGACAATTGTGGGTAGTTGAAGGAAGATTGTAAGGCAGATCTTGCTATTTGGTTATAGCAAGAGCTTACTTTTGCCATAGGACTGGATTTTAGGTTTGCAAGTATAGGTGAAGCATATAAAAGTGATGGCAGTAGAAAAGTGGTTGCTATGGGTTTTTTGATAGTGTTTGCAATGAAATATTGTAATCTATATCAGTTTTTTGGTGATTTTTTTATCATGTTTGATATATGCTGGTTAAATATCAGGTTGTCATATGTGATTATATCTAGTAGTTTGGTACGTGGTGCTAATTCCAGTGAGGTATTATTAATGGAGATGATGGTTTGTTTGAGGTCATTATTGTTTTTGGAATTAAAAAGCATGAGTTGTGTCATATTTAAGTTAAGTAGGAGATTAGAGTTGGAGAGCCAAGTTTCAGTAGAAGTAAGGGAGTCCTGTATAATTTTATGAAGTGATGACAGAGCAGGGACTGAGCAGATGACAGTGGAATCAGATGCCTATTGTATATTGTGGCATCCTCTCATGCTTTGTGCAGAGAGGTTGTATAGATGTTGAAGAGTAGTGGACCAAGAATGGAGTCCTGTGTATTCTAATAGTTACGGGAAGGAAAGAGGAGTATGTTTGCTGCGACTTAACTACCTGTTTTTAGTCAGCAAAGTAGTTGTGGTACCAGGATATTACAAGATGAGAGAGGTTTCGAGATGTGAGTTTTAGTAGTAGGTGATGGTGTGGAACATTGTTGAATGCCTTGGAGAGATCAAGAAAGACAGACAATACTAGGTGATTTTTGTCCCATTCATATTTTATATTATTTGTGAAACTGAGAAGGACTGAAGAGGTGCTGTGTTTGGGTCCAAAGCCATGCTTGGTGTTTGTGATACAGTTGCTTGTGGTTATGTGTTTGATAAGTTGTGTGTGGATACATCTTTCTAAGATCTTGCTATCGGGATAGGATCACAACATGTCTATAATTAGAGGAATAAGTGGAGTTACCATTTTTTTGTAGGGCTATAACATAAGAAGACTGCCATATGTCAAACGTTTGACCTTTTTAATGGAGCTATTGATCAGCATTGTTATGGGGTCTGCTGTTGTACTAAGTGCCATGGCAAGTTATACTGATAGTAATTGGTTGGTTACAGAGGTGGTGAGCTTTAATTTTTGTAAGTGTTTTTTTATAGTTGGCATGGGAATAGGTTGGAACGAGAGAGGGGCTGTATTGGTTTTCGTGGACAGACGATAGATGTGGAAGAAGCTGAAAGCAGTAATCAGTTTGCACATGAATGCTTGGTGAATAAAGTAAAATCAAATTGCTATAACTAAATCAATCTTTTCCTTTGTTAAAATGTGTATATTAAGTAAGTTGTAATACATTATTTGGTGGTAGTTAATAATACTTGCTTTCTTGACTGAAAGTGAGCTGGAGAGTCAGCCTCTAATATATTTGCAAGATGAGCAGAGGAATAAAGCTAGCCTCAGTGGGGAGCATAGCTGAATTATCAATGGAGCTTACATATCACTTATGTGGTGGGACAGTTAGAGGCTGAATTTATCCTGACTTAAGGAATGAGGGACTTTATCTAGCAACAGCAAATTTCAATAAAGAACCACATTAAATATTTACTGCATTATATTTTTAAGCTTAAAATATGCTCTTGAGGGGAGAGACTAGAGTTGGCCTAAAAGCTAATGTGATATTCAGTGACTGAAGTTCTCTTTAGTTAAATGGTCATTGAAAGCATGTCTGCAAAGCTGGGTATGTGTAAAATGTTACATTGAAAAATGTTTTACCTTGCATATAGTTTGTTTTACAAGTCATTATTAGTTTGTACTAGGGATGGAAAACATGCCTTAAAGACAGAGATAGGATTTTATATATACTAAATTAGGGGGAGTAAAATGAAGGAGTATTTGCTATAAAATAAATAATTATAATGACATTGAATTTGAATGGTACAGCCACTTCAAATAAGAAAAAAATATATTTTAATATTGAGGAAGCCAGAGTCATGGGAAGAGGCATTGCAGAAAATGTACTTAGAACAAATGAACACAATGTTTTAATAAGATAATAAGTTTAGCATTGGGGTGTCATGCTCTTTTCTGGGTTCACAGAATCCATGTGTGATGATGTTATTTTCATAAAGATGCACTGTTACTCTGATTATTGTAATAGTAGATGCTCACTGGTATCATGTAGGTGGTTAAGAATATTTGTGTGCAATATCTGCAATGATATTTAATGTGTATACCCCACAAGTGAGATGGCAAGCAGCACTGTGAAACATCAGAAGTGAAATGAGTGCTTTTCATGTATATTTAGTGGAATGGAATGCAATTAATTTTACTGCAATGGTAAAAGTGACCCTAGGGTGAGGTATGTATGTGACAATGTAGAATGGTAAAAGAGACCCTAGGGTGAGGTATGTACATGACAATGTAGAATGGTAAAAGTGACCCTAGGGCGAGGTATGTATGTGACAATGTGGAATGGTAAAATAGACCCTAGGGTGAGGTATGTATGTGACAATGTAGAATGGTAAAAGAGACCCTAGGGTGAGGTATGTATGTGACAATGTAGAATGGTAAAAGAGACCCTAGGGTGAGGTATGTATGTGACAATGTAGAATGGTAAAAGAGACCCTAGGGTGAGGTATGTATGTGACAATGTAGAATGGTAAAAGAGACCCTAGGGTGAGTTATGTATGTGACAATGTAGAATGGTAAAAGTGACCCTAGGGCGAGGTATGTATGTGACAATGTAGAATTGTAAAAGAGACCCTAGGGTATGGTATGTATGTGACAATGTAGAATGGTAAAAGAGACCCTAGGGCAAGGTATGTATGTGACAATGTAGAATGGTAAAAGAGACCCTAGGGTGAGGTATGTATGTGACAATGTAGAATGGTAAAAGAGACCCTAGGGTGAGGTATGTATGTGACAATGTAGAATGGTAAAAGAGACCCTAGGGTGAGGTATGTATGTGACAATGTGGAATGGTAAAAGAGACCCTAGGGTGAGGTATGTATGTGACAATGTAGAATGGTAAAAGAGACCCTAGGGCGAGGTATGTATGTGACAATGTAGAATGGTAAAAGAGACCCTAAGGTGAGGTATGTATGTGTCAATGTAGAATGGTAAAAGAGACCCTAGGGTGAGGTATGTATGTGACAATGTAGAATGGTAAAAGCGACCCTAGGGTGAGGTATGTATGTGACAATGTAGAATGGTAAAAGAGACCTTAGGGTGAGGTATGTATGTGACAATGTAGAATGGTAAAAGAGACACTAGGGTGAGGTATGTATGTATGTGACAATGTAGAATGGTAAAAGAGACCCTAGGGTGAGGTATGTATGTGACAATGTAGAATGGTAAAAGAGACCCTAGGGTGAGTTATGTATGTGACAATGTAGAATGGTAAAAGAGACCCTAGGGCGAGGTATGTATGTGACAATGTGGAATGGTAAAAGAGACCCTAGGGTGAGGTATATATGTGACAATGTAGAATGGTAAAAGAGACCCTAGGTTGAGGTATGTAATTGACAATGTAGAATGGTAAAAGAGACCCTAGGGTGAGGTATGTATGTGACAATGTTGAATGGTAAAAGAGACCCTAGGGTGAGGTATGTATGTGACAATGTAGAATGGTAAAAGAGACCCTAGGGTGAGGTATGTATGTGACAATGTAGAATGGTAAAAGAGACCCTAGGGTGAGGTATGTATGTGACAATGTAGAATGGTAAAAGAGACCCTAGGGTGAGGTATGTATGTGACAATGTAGAATGGCAAAAGAGACCCTTGGGTGAGGTATGTATGTCACAATGTAGAATGGTAAAAGAGACCCTAGGGTGAGTTATGTATGTGACAATGTAGAATGGTAAAAGAGACCCTAGGGCAAGGTATGTATGTGACAATGTGGAATGGTAAAAGAGACCCAAGGGCGAGGTATGTATGTGACAATGTGGAATGGTAAAAGAGACCCTAGGGTGAGGTATGTATGTGACAATGTAGATTAAGAAAATGAAAATGGTACTTATCTGAACGTCAAATATTAAACAGCCTATGGGACAATAAATCTCATAGTTATGTAGAAATCAGGCAGGGTCATATAAATTTACATAATGACTGAATGACTGAACATGCATATTTAGTAAATAAGAGTTAAGGGTCACTCTATAGTAGTATAAGACCATATGATGTCTGTAGCTTGTGTTGTACCTTCCATCTGGAGAGACACATGAGGTTTCCTATTTGTTTCTTTATATTCTTCTATTTAAAATTGGTATAAAGAATTAATAAAGGTAAACTTAACTACCACTGGACACGATCGGCACACGTTAATGATAGAATGAGGAGAGTTGATGACAAAGTTAAAGAAGGAAATATCCATGTATGATGCTTAGATAATTTGGAACTATAATGGAAAAATACACAAATGAAAGGGACATTAGGAAAACTGCATGATATGTGGTGAGGTGGTGATGAGGATGGTGTAGTTATTAAGGAAATGGAAAGGGCAAAGCATGAAGAGGAAGAGTTATTATATAAAGTATAAGTAGGAATTCCTTCAAAACTACTTATGACAAAAGTATTGTTATAACTCGCTCATTATTAAGAAGCATTGGCAGCTTGTTTTAGGCAGTAGAGACTACAAAACATAATAATAATAAACAGTGAGAATGAAGAGATTCAGTGGGATCTTTTGTTAATATCTGTACACTTTCAGAATGTTAAGAAAAAAATTAAGTTTAAAATAAGGAGAGAAGTCATTTGAAATACAAAGTTTTCTGTAATATATAAAGTCTCCAAAAAACAAAATGTAGAATATGATGTTGTTAGGCAGCCACGGTCGTGCAGTGGTTAGCGTTGCCACTTCACAGCAAGAGGTTCTCTGGTTCGATCCTTGGCTGGGGTGCCTTCTGTGAGGTGTCTGCATGTCCTCAGTGTGGTCACGTGGGTTTCCAACGGGTGCTCCGGTTTCCTCCCACTTCCCAAAGACATGCTGTAAGTGGATTGGCTACTCTAAATTGGTCCTAGGCGTGAGTGCATGCATGTGTGTGCCTTTCGTGGAAAGTTGGGCACTGGGGTGGCAACTCGACACTGTAAAACTCCACTGCCAATCATGGGTGGACAGTTGATCCACTGTGGCGACCCCTAACTGGGAAAAGCTGAAAAAAGAAGAAGAATTTTATGTCATTAATTTTGTTAGAAGAACTGAATGAAATATTTAAAATACAGATATGTGAGAAACCCCAGGTAGTGATGTCTTGCTATTTATTTATTTTTACATTTGTTTACTGGAAAAATCCGACTAGACACATGTCCTTAGTTACAGAAGTAAATAAAGTAAAATACATATAAATGCATATTATAAACTTAAAAAAGTAAATATTGAAAATACCAGGTACATTCAGTTTAAGATATATAAAGATGATACGCAATTACACTCAGTTTAAGGTAATATTGTATATATATATACAGACAGGTAACTCAGCAGAATACATATGATCGTTAGTACATTTTGAAAGTATGGTAGCATGTAAGGTTGAGGTTTAACTAAATCTCCAGAGTTATAGTTAGGGATACTTCTAACTTAGTATTAGAGTTACTAGAGGTGAGAACAGGGATAAGACTTGTGGTTAGGAATTAACCAGGATTGGTACAGGAACACAACCGTGTGTTAGTTAGGTAAGTTTTTAGGTTTTTTTGAACTGTACTAAGGAGGCATCGGATGATATATGGGTGGGCAGTATATTCCATATTTTTCACATGAAGTTGGAGATGAAGGAATCACCAGCTGTGTTTTTGTCTTTAGTTACCTCAAGAAGGAATTTATTGCTGAAGTGGAGAGTTCTATTGCTGGAGTAAAGGTGTAGTAGATTTTGGAGTGCAGGAGTTTTCACAGGCTGATGTAGGATTTTATGGGCTCAAGTCAGTTGATTGTATAGAAGGAGGTGAGGGAGTTCCAGCCATTTAAGTTGTTTTATAGCTGTGCAGTGGTGTGCATATAAGGAGACTCAGTGGCAAACCTAACTATTTTGTTGTAGCAAGAGTCAAGTTTGGCTAATTCAGTCTTTCTAAGGTTAATGAGAAACGGAGAGGCATAAAGGAGTGTATAAAGGAGATGTGTGCGTGCAATGGTTGACTTGGTGTTTTGGATAAGAAACTGCTTATTTTTATATAGAACATGGATTTTGTGTCTACTTTCTTTATGGCCTGTGAGATGTAAATATCAAATTTCATATTATTGTCAATCTGTACATCTAATAGTTTGCTGTGAGATACAGGAGAGATAGTGGTATTGTTGCTGAACAAGATATTGAATGAGGGTTAGGAGTTACAGATCTTGTAGACAGGAAAAGCACACGTTTAGTTTAGTTTATTTTGTCTTTAGAATAAGTTGGGATTTGGTAAGCCATGTTTCAACAGAAAGAAAGGATCCTTAAGTTAGTGTGTGCAGTTCTTGTAAGGAGGAAGTGATACATATTAGTGTTGAGTCATCTGCATATTGTATGACAGAAGCATGTGGACAGAAGAATGGAGATTTTGTTACACAGATAAAACAGTAGGGATCCCAGGACAGAAACTTAGAGAACTCCTAGAGTGACTGGAAGAAGAGGGGAAGGGTCTTCCTGCCATTGTACTACTTGGTGCCGGCTGTCCAAATAACTTTGGAACCAAGCAATGGTGGATTTGCTGAGATTTAGATCAAAAAGAACATTAATGAGTTTATTATGTGAGACCATGTCAAAGGCCTTAGAGAGGTTTAGAAATATAGCAGATACATATCTAGCATTATTTCTATGGTGATTTATTGTGGTGGAGAAAAACATTAGAGCAGTGGTAGTGCTGTGTAGGGGGGGAAACCATGTTGAGTGTTGGACAGGAGATTATGAGTATGTAAGTGGTCCATTATTTGAGAATGAATGCATCTCTCTAGTATTTTAGATACAGGGAAAAGAATAGCAAAAGGGCGGTAGTTGGTCAGTTCAGTGCAGGTACCTCCTTTGTCTAGTGGAATAATATGGGCAGTTTTCCAAATTGCAGGGATCTGATTTTTAGCTATGGATCTGTTAATAAGTATAGCTACTGGGTAGGCAGATGCATCAGCAGTGATTTGCAGAAAGTAGGCACGTAGTTTGTATGCAGCTAATGTTTTAGGTTTTAGTTTATTAAGCATTTTTAATTGTATTTAAGGAAATGGTCTGAAAGGAAAAGGTGTTGTTCTTAATGTGAGAATTAGGTGGTAAAGTGGGAAAAGAGGGAGCTTATGGGTTAGATAAGGCTAGACTAGACTCAGGGAAGTATTTATTGAATGGAGTTGGTATGCTTTCTGTGGTGTTTGAATTAGTTGGGGAGGGTGTACTAGATTTACCAGTAGGAGTATGTTTTTAATGGTGGCCCAGAACTTTTGAGGATTGTTTTGGTGCTTTATTTGTATGTTGTGGCAGTAGTTAATTTTGTCTAGTTTAACTGCTTTCTTTGCTTTGTTTCTGAACTCTAGGTAGTTTTGTTTTGAGGTTTGGGATCTATTTTTATGCCATTGTTCCCAGGCTTTGTCTCTGGTTTTGAGGTTTAGAGTTTGAAAGTCAACAAGTGAGGGTTATATTAGTAGGTATTTAATATGGTACCAAGACCAGAATCATGATAAAAATTTGTAGCAATACTGATTTCTAATAAAGAAAAGGATCAGGGTTTTTTGTTGCCATATACAAAAATATCTGTTTGAAAGGCTCCCTTTTGAAACATTGGCACTTGGTCATGACAAAAAAAAGACAGAAAATCCAAGAGAAGAGCACATTTCAAACATTGCTCTTCTCCTTTAAACTTCTTTTTTGCTGGGAAGCAAGCCCACCTGCACTTCCAATGTAGGGCCAAGCCCCCCCACACCCCCAAACTTATCTACACACACACACACACACACACACACACACACACACACACACACACATACACATATATATAAATATATATATATATATATATATATATATATATATATATATCTATATATATATAGGTCCACTTCTAAATCTTGAAAACTCATAATCTCGAAATTCAACATACTGATTCCAAACTCTTGAAAGTTCAAAATACTGAAAACTCAAAATACTGAATTTCATAATATCAAAAAACAGAGTACACCATCACTTATAATAGTCAAGCACAACTACATAACAAAACATATTACTCTTCTCTAACTATAATTAGGGGGACAAGCCCCCCTGCACCACTCATGTGGGGGGCTGTGCCCTTCACACACTCTGCTACTTAAATATATCAACTCCGAGATCGCACTCCACAGAAGAAAATAGCAAACATACCATTATGTACTTCATGACTGCCTGTTGTAACCTTAGTCATGTTCCCTTTTAATGTACTATACTACAACATAACTCATCTTAGTGTAGTAAAGTGCAATCTCAGAGTTGATATATTTAAGTGGCAAGGGGTGTGGGGGTGCAGGAGGCTTGCCCCCCTGCTAATAGTTGAAATAAAATAATATGCTTTATCTTTTTTTTTTGTTTCTCTATGTACTTCTGGTGGAGTATATTAATTGCTGGTATCCTGTATATTTTTTTGATATTATGAAATTCAGTATTTTGAGTTTTCAGTATTTTGAACTTTCAAGATTTTGGACTCAGTATTTTTAATTTTGAGATTATGAGCTTTCAAGGTTTAGAAGTGGACCTATACACACACACACACACACACACACACACACACACACACACACACACACACACACACATATATATGCATATATATATAGGTCCCTATTAGAACCACGAACGTTTAAAAAATCAGCCAAATATGCAGCTACTCGAGATCCGTTTTCTGAGATCACAGTACAATGAAGATCAGAAAATTTGCCCTTTCCTCACTGTAGTGCAATCTCTGAGTTGGTATATATAATTATTGGGGAGTGCCCCCCCAAAACCTGGAGAAAAGAGACTATCCCACGAAATGGCCATCTTGTACTTGCTATATGTAAGTCTGCTTTTTCAACCATTCAGTCTGTGTTTCAGGACTCACTGTAGAAGAATTTAAAATATCACTGTTTGCAGATGATGAATTGATACATTTGTAACATCCTGAAAATGATATTGATTAATTATTTTAAGTGATGGATAGAAGTAGTAAAATGTTGGGCTATAAGGTGAATAAAATTAAACATAGGTAGCAAAACAGAATTATACCATGTTTGCAGGTTTGCAGAGGAAGCATGATTATTTATGGGAGGATGAATATATTAAATGCATAGTGATACTGACAGACAATAGATTGATGATGTCTGCGTATAAGCAATATAAAAAGGTAAAGAATAAGAATACAATAAATACTTAAGAATACGGTCAGTCAGTACAAAGAGGAAATCTATAAATAAGAAATGTAAAAGTTGAAGAGTGGATTGAAGGATCATTTTTGAAGATGTTAAGATACTAGGTTTACAATTAGACCTGAGAGTAAAAGCAGTACATTTTCTATATCACCCTTATTACTACAGGAGTTTCAGGTATTTCTGGAAGAATATTAGATTTTCTAAAGCCAATTAAGTATATGATACATTATTATATATGAGATGGGGGTCAGGCTAAAGTAGCTTGTTATAAACTTGTAATGCCTAAAGAACATGTTAGGTTGAATAACCCATCCCAGAGTTCTGTTATGAAGTCATTTAGGTTAATGTTCTGCATATTCCTTCTCCTCAGGAACATGATGCAAATGGAAAATAATTATGAAATGGAATGAAGAATTTTCAAAGATATAAATGTGCTGAGGGATGAGCTAATTTATGTAATAAAACCAAGTGCTTCTTATCAGAATTTTTTTCAATAATTAAGTTAATGAGAGGATGACTAATCTAATGCCAACTGGAGGTCGTAAGGAATGAATACCAGAGGAAGGAACAAAAGACTACATTAGACATATTGACTTCTCGGGTATTTACAAACAGACTTTGAAGGGATAACTAGTATAGTACAAAGAGTAGGACTGACCAATCATTTACCTTGCCAAGTATTGTTATGTCTGGACCTTTTCTTAATTTTTAAGGAATTTTTTAAAGATATTTAGGTGTTGCTTGCAGATTCTCCTTCAATTGCAGGTCAAAGTTAGTAGAAAATGAAAAGATTTCTAGTCATGGGAGTTTGAAGGCTGTACAGAATAACGGATCTGTGACTTAATGTAAAGTCTAAGTGACCTGAGATAGGTTCCTCATATCAGATATGCCATCATCAAATCCGGTGAAACACACTGCCTCATTTAGGAATCATCACTGTCAGCAATCAGCAATATGGTGGAGCATACAGATGCCAAATCATGCATATGACAAAAATGCAA
This sequence comes from Protopterus annectens, assembly GCF_019279795.1. Classification (NCBI taxonomy): domain Eukaryota; kingdom Metazoa; phylum Chordata; order Ceratodontiformes; family Protopteridae; genus Protopterus; species Protopterus annectens. The sequence continues at coordinate 448,722,482 of NC_056728.1, read as the reverse complement.
GAAAGAATAGCCAAATTGTCCAAACCACTCCCAACTCACAAATACAGACCATACTACTGATGATGACCAAACTAAAAAAAAAACAAAAGGCTTAAATATGTCCACCTTACACCTATAGAAGTGAATTGAAACCATTTCTGGTAACAAGAGGAATAGTCACAAACCCAGGACAAAGTCTAAAGCTAAAAATGCAGCACCCACACATATTTACATATACATATATTCACACATATTTACATATACATATACCCACACATATTTACATATACATATAGTCACACATATTTACATATACATATACCCACACATATTTACATATACATATACTCACACATATTTACATATACATATACCCACACATATTTACATATACATATAGTCACACATATTTACATATACTCACACATATTTACATATACATATACCCACACATATTTACATATACATATACTCACACATATTTACATATACATATACTCACACATATTTATATAAACATATAGTCACACATTTACATATACATACACACACACTCATCAACATGTAGTCATCAACACTACTGCCAATACAGTGCAATCAAAAAACCTGCATACCTAGTAACATAAAAGACAGAGATTCCTTCTTTAATGAATCACTTGTATCGCTTTTTCTGGAAGCCTTTGTACTGAACAGCAAATCAAAAACCTAATATTAAAATATTAGAAAACAAATATCAATAGTCTGGTTCTGTGGCATAGAAGGATAAGGTCCTTACTATGATGCAAGTATCAGTTTGCTAACATCACATGTAGTAGTATAGAAGGGCCTCAAGGTGGCATGAGTGCTCACATTAGCCATGAGTGTTCACATTAGCCACCAGTCGCAGTCTTGAAGCCAATAAGGATGATGAGTTCACTGCAAGCTTTCTAGGTGGTAGACTGACACTGGAAGGAAAGGATAAGTCAATAGTTTGGTGGAAAAACCTCTGACTCTATGAATCAAGGTGCCCCAGGGACAGCAGAGTGAGTCACTCAGTGGATAGATGACCACAGGAGAAGGCTGATAGCCTATTGACAGCTAGGAGCAAAACAACCGCCATTCTTGCCTGGATCATGGCCCCCTCTAGTCAGCTGTTGCTCAAATCGGGGACAACATAGTCACTTATAGCAGATGGATGACTTAAGGATACATGAAAAGGAGTTAATGGTCAATAGGTTGGGAATTAAAGGGGACTAGAAAATTATTGAAAATCAGTAGAAAAAATAACATGACAGATGCGTTATCCAACATCTTTCAAAATAATGGAATACGTTTCCACTTACTATCAGAAGAATTAATTCATTAACTTCCTTTAAAACAGTCCTGATATGCATACGATAATTTATTTAACATTTGTTAACCAGGAAAGTCCAACTTGGAACAAAGCCAATTTTCAGTGGAGGCCCAGGGAGAAATGCTCCAGGTGCATGTTTTTGCAATATGGGAGGAAACAGGAGCACGTGGAGAAAACCCAGATTAACGCAGGGAGGACATGCAGACTCCGCACAGAAGACACCCCAGCCGAGAAATGAACAGAAGAACCTCTTGCTGTGAAGTGATAATGCTACTGCTGCACCACTGCGCTACCCTTTGCACCACTTCGCCGCCCTTAAAGTAGAAATGAATATCAATTCAATGGGGGGGCTTGTAATCAACCTTCTTCAAATCCAATTGAATCTATGAACCCATCTGTCAAAGGTTATCCCTGCCTTATAATTAATTTGTAGACCTTCACTTACATAGTTAACGTCTTGCTACCCACATTATGAAGCTTGTTCAGTGGAGCTGTTCCTAAGTCATGTACTAGCAGAGCATGCATCTGTATCAGTGTTCTCTAGTCTTCCAATACACTGTACAAATGGAAAATGCTAGGAATAGATAATGCTAAAGGTAGTATGCGACATATATGCTGCTAGCTAACATGTCTGTACCCACAGCTGCAGTAAATGAAGTCCCATTAGCCCTGATATATATATATATATATATATATATATATATATATATATATATATATATATATATATATATATATATATATATATATATATATATATGTATATATATGAGGTTCAACAGTGCCCAGTACATGAGGAGGTTTAATATAATTTTTAAAATAAATATAGATTGCTACAAAACTCATTTTATTCTCACATGTAAACATGGTAGCACAGTGGTGCAGTGGTTAGTGTTGTTAACTCAAAGCAAGAGACTCTCTGGTTTGATTCTCAGCTGGGGTGCCTTCTGTGTGCAGTCTGCATGTCCTTCCTGCATTCGTGTGGGTTTCCTCCAGGTGCTCTGGTTTTGTCACACATTCCAAAGACATGTGTCTGGATAGTTTTTCCCCAGGCTTCTGCTAAAAATGGCACTGTCCCAGTTAGACTTTCCTGGTAAACAAATGTTAAATAAATAAAACACACTTTCTTCTAAAGTGCAGCTATATGTTTTCTGAATGCATGTGTACTATAAAATGCTGTACTGTTGTATCCATGAAGCATATACTGTGCCATTCATTGCCAAGCCTAGAAGTAACTTAACAACTAAATTTTAATGGTACACTATACTATATAAAATGAATTATGACATTTAACAAACAAACTGTTTTCTTGTTGAAACTCTTTATACAGCTCAAGTCCTATAGGAGTTGAATATTGTTGTGGCTTCCATTTTCCCTTCTATGTAGTTATGTGGTGTAATAATTAGCACTCCAAACTCTAAATTTAGTGATTTGAGTTCATATGTCAGTGAACCACAACTGTTTCCTATTTGTGTGGTAGTTAGTACAGAGGATTAAGGCTATTATGGTGCAGAGTTTGATTCCCTCAGCATCCATTTGCCTACTGTGTGACCTTGAGCAAGCCACTTAACCAGACTGTGCTTAGGGGAATTTGAAAATTTGGTTCAGGCTCCTCAGTTGTCTCTTGGACTGCATGACTAACAACTACCTATGATCACAGAATATTGCCTTTTGCAGGAAGCCTGTTATCTGTGCTCTTCTACAGATATGAGGGTTTTGTCTACTATCCCCAAAATCTGAATATACTAACTACAAACTGACTTAACTTTAGAGTAAATAAAAGTATTAGCAGGGGTACTGAGTGCACTACATACTCCTCCACCAAAGCATCTATTGGTATTACATTATTAGGCTAATTATATGGGTGTAGTTTGTCTATACAGTATGTTTTACACTATTAGGCTAATTATATGGGTGCAGTTTGTCTACATGTTTTATACCATTAGGCTAATTATATGGGTGCAGTTTGTCTCTATGTTTTACACTACTTGGCTAATTATACGGGTTAGGTTAGTCTATATGTTTTTGCCCCAGGATTGATGTCCATCAAGCCTTCCAAATCAGACAACGAATTATTTAGCACCTGGTTCCCCAAATCAGACTACAGCCCTTTCATTTTTTTCCCTATACTGGAAATCCCTAACACAGAGATGAGAGCCACCCAGAGAGGAAGGTTTCCTGGGATGCCTTCTAGGTGTATGTAGTACAAGTGACCTGCATCACTGTTGGACCACTTTGCCCTTCAAGTACAAATGCATGACGCAAGGCACCAACTCTGAGGAATATGACATATACAGCCTTGTAGCTGAATGTCCACTTCAGGGCTATCTTTGGTGCTACTGCCCCACTCTTTTGGCATCGCATGGTCTTGGTTCACCCTTTTAACCCATTGTAGGCATGCTCATCCTCCCCACATCAGCACCACCTCCAATAGTTGCCTGAGACAGCAACTGAAGCCTGGTCACTTTGCTTGTAGTCAGTGCTTTACCCCACTAGCTGGCTGCATGTGTACAATTTAACATATAACATCTATATGTTTACTACTCAGTGTTAGTGGACTGTATATGCACTAATTTGAATATCTAGTCTTTAGTTCTTATAGATTCAAAATTCCAGGATTCAGTTTTTGTGCACTCATTTGTAATAGTTATTCCTTATAGCAGCAGTATATAATCATGTCAACCATTTTGTCACACCTGACAGCCACATTACATGCCCATCTCATGCATGGAGCTTTTAATAGTATGGACATTGGGAGTCCTTCATCCCTGCTTATCATCACATAGAACCCAGCTGTGTATACCTTCAGTGACTGAGACTGACAACACACCTTATGCTATGCTACACATAGAGCATATTTTATTGTATTGTTCACAACCTTCACAATTCATTTAAATTCCCAAATAACTAATCTTTATATAACTAAGTTTAAGACTTTATTTTGGTATGGTAACAAATCTGCATTTATAACTTCATTTTACTTTTCATCTAAGAAGTATATTATGTGAAGATGATAATTTTATTCCTAACTGCTTTCACATAATCAGAGCCCTGGATTGCCAATCAAGTTTAGACTAATGAATATTTCATTTTTAGGTGCGAATGCTAAAACATTACCTGTAAGCTACCTGCTGTTATTGTGTTCCCTGTGTAAACCTTTCATTGTGTTTTGCCTTGAAGAAGTGGCAGAGAATTTGTAATGTGATCGGTACCTTCAAATGGTGCAGAGAATACAGAGCTTTGAATAAGAAATCTGTTAGAATGCAAAAAAAAAAAAAGTCTGATGATAGTGTGTCATCCAGTGGCAGAGTTCAACACCTTTAGTGGTGCTCTCCACAATCAGAGTATTTTTAACTGGTAAACTTTAAGACTGCATAGTAGAGTTTTCTTTTCTTAATGAAGATGTTTTAACTTTCTTTCTGACTATGATCAAAATCACATTTTACCACTTTGCAAGTGATAAATGCACATTAATACATCATTCACATGCCATGAGTTTAAAGAGACTTTGACATAGCCGAAATGTGACTTATCCGGATTATTTCCCCACTGAGCATAAGGATACAATCTGAAAATGTCTTGTCTGTAGTATTATAAAATGGTATTTGAAAATAAGGGTAGCTGAGTTTAGTTGCACTTCAATCCCATTTATAAGTAAAACTGGCTTGCCAGGTTCCCCATCATGGCTTCATTCTTGTGATGGGGAGAATCTGAAGAAAGCATGGCTTAAGAATTGATATTTACTTAATTAACAGAGTTTGCTTTCAGTTTTTAAGGAATTAAATAGAATGGAGTAAGGAAGCAAACTAAAGGATCCTGTCAATCTAGTTAAATATAATGAGTCAGCACTACCAGTAACAGATGCACTGTGACCAGGAGAAAAGGTGAGTGCAGATTGAGATAAAGAATGATCAAGGGGGCATTGCTGAAATTTTCTGGACTTTGTCAACACAGACACACTGGACTAGATAGTGCACACTCTGACCAGGGGCTGAAACATACTAGACCTGGCACTCAGCAATGTGGCATGGAAGAGCATTTAACCCCCCCCCCCATGTCATGTCCTCATTGGTGAGGTCAGATCACAAAGCTGTCTCCCTCAAAATAAAATCAACCTGAAAAACATGACTAAACTAGTAACAGGAATTATTCCAAAGATAACTACATCCTGTTCAGTAACATCTTGTCAAAATTCAAGGCTCCCACAAATCCTAAGAACACTGCTGCCTTTGCAGAATGGTTCACAGAAACCCTGTACAAACATGTAAATGGCTGCACTGACACTGCTGTACCTACCAGAAGCAAACCCAGCTCTAACACCAAAAAAAACCCTGACCATGAAATCCTAACCATAACAGGGTATATAAAAAGTCATGGCCAAAATCAGAAAGTGCAATTCTCACAGAGAAAACATCCCTCTGATTCACCTAAACAAGAAACTAAGAGGTCTACTAAATCCCAACAAGGCTAATTATGAAGTTAGAATAGCCTCTCAGGTTAAGGATAATCATAAAGCCTTCTTTAGCTATGTCAGGAATCTTAAAGGTAGTACACATAATGTACAAAACTGGTGGGAAATGGATCAATTTTCATTGACTAGGGTGACACAGCAAATCTATCTGATAAATTTACATCTAACTTCACCCCCACCTCATCCCACTACCCCCTGTGAAATGTCTTTTAGCATATCCCCCTCAACTATCAACAGACAGCAGACCTTGTCTGCACTCACTCACTCAGGCCAAAAACACTGATTCAGTGGGCCTGGACAATATGCCTGTTTTCCTTCTAAATACCTTCAAATTGCTGCCAAAGTTATTGCCTACCCAATCTCTATCCTTATAAATAGAACCATTATTGAAGGTACTATCCCAGCCATCTGGAAAGTTTCACATATCATCCCACTACATAAAGGTGGCAACTCATCAGAACTTTCAAACTTCCGTCCAATTGCCCTCCTCTCTCCAATAGCAAAATCATGGAAAAATGCATCCACCATCAACTATTAGACCATCTTCTTCAAAATAACCTATTAGCCAGCTCCCACCATGGCTTTCGACCTTTCCATAGCACCATTACTGCCCTCCTTTCCTTCTCTGACCACATCAACAAAAATCGCAACAATAATACCCTGTCCTCTATCTTTATTGATCTTTCAAAAGCATTTGACATGGTTAACCATCAGCTACTGCTGAATCTTCTCAAATCCCAATCATTTGATACTCAAGCATTACAGTGGTTCAAGTCCTATCTAGACAATAGGCAACAGGCAGTGCTACGGGAAAACACTCTATCCTCCCACCTACCTGTCACCCTTGGTGTACCCCAAAGATCCATATTAGGCCCTCGTCTGTTCTCTATCTTCATAAATGATCTATCTATGAGTATTCCCCAAGCTGTAACTATACAATATGCAGGCGATTCCACGTTAATATCTTCAGACACAGGGCCGTCTGAACTGCAGTCCCTCACCCAGAATACCTTTGAGCTTGTAGAAGAATGGTTTCTACAGCGGTGTCTCCTCCTTAACCCCAAAAAGACTAAACTCTTGCTCTTTACTCCTACACAAAAGTCCACCACACTTAACTTCACTATCAAATCTAAAAATGGTACAGTCATATCTCCTGACACTACTATTAAACTCTTAGGAGTAACTATTGACCACAGCCTTAACTATGATACTCACATCAACATCACAATCAAATCAGTAAACCAAAAACTTGGCTCCCTCTACAAAATAAAGCCCTTCCTTACTCCCATAGCTAGAACTACTATTGCCCAAACCCACCTTATCTCTACTCTCTTTTATACCTCTTCTATATATACAAATCTATCCAAATACAACCTCCACAAGCTGGCAGTCTCTTACAATAATATTGCCAGATTTGCTACCAGCTCCCCTTTTAGAACACACCACTGCCTAAATCTGAAGCAGCTTGGTTGGCTTGAATTCCACAATCAAATTTTATTTCATCAACTGAATATTGCACATAAAACCCTTTACCACCCAGAAAACATACCAATTCTCACTAGTCTAATCTGCCCATATAAGAATCTTACAAACCTACGCTCAGCCAATAAACTTCTGGTATCCATACATAAACCCAGCAACAAAGCAGGAGATTCCCTTTTCTCTAATACTGTGGGGAAAAGTTGGAGCCTACTCCCCAGTGAACTCACATCACTATCTTCAACTACACTCTTCAAAAAGAAACTAAAACAATACCTTAAAAAACATTGGCTATGTCCCTGTTCAAACCCTGACTAAGACTATATCTGTCTATTTACACCACAATCAGTCTTCCCAAGTTTCTTACTCACTTTATTGCCACTTTAAGGCCTCTACCATCTAGATGCTCTAGTTGCTCATATACACCTAAGATGTAATTTACCTCTTTTTCTCTCCTGAGTTTCTCCCCCTCCACTTACTCTTCCAATCCTGTTTTCAACTACCTGATCTCCCATATTCTGCAGAAGACGTTCTTCCCACAGCATTCAAAAAAAAAAAAAACTAATAATTACCTTATCTTATTTTTGTGCTATTCTTCTGTTCCATCAATGTTTGCTAAATTACCTAAATAGCCTGTTTTTGTCTAGCAACCTACGTTTAATGTTATGTAACTTATTACTTAATACTTTGTGTGTCTAGTCTGTTTTAATGTGGAGCTTTTCTCCCCGGGCCTCTACTGAAAATGGACATATATCCAGCTAGACTAGCCTGGTCAACAAATGTAAAATAAAAATAAATAAAATAAATAGCCTCAAACATGACCTAGCAGGACCATGACAGGAACTGTTCAACTGCAGCATTAATGCAGGTTACTTACCAAGTGAATGGAGGGTCACAATGATGGACCATCAACCATCCCAAGAAACTACATACCTATCACTCTAACAAGTCTAATATGCAAAGCCATGGAATGAATTATTATAGAAATGATCATCAAGGACATCGGCAGCCAACAGACACTGGACTCATCCCAATTTGTGTTTGTCAAGGGAAGGTCTTGCCTACTCGACCTGGTAGACTTCATTGACTGAGTCATTAAGGATATGGATGAGGAACAATAGTGCACACTGCCTATATAGACCTGACCAAGGCATTTGATACAATACCTAAATCAGCTATTGTTGACAAACTCTCAGCGCTAGGCATACATCCCTATATAATTCACTGGATTGTTGACTAGCTCACAGATTGGCCACAAGAATTCAGGATTGGTGAAATCACTTCCACCAGGAGACCAGTGACCAGTGCGGTACCCCAGGGTTCTGGGTTGGGCCAACTCCTGTTTAGCATCTACTTCTCAGAAATCAAGGCTAATGTCAAATGCCTCTGACTCACCAAGTTCACAGATGACCATAAATATTGAGCTGTCATGGATTCATCCCACAACACTGGCATCCTACAACAGGGTCTGACACAAACACATGATTGCTGCCAGATTCATAGATTAAACCTCAATGCAAAGAAATTAATTATAGTGCCCTTTGGAAATTCATCCACCCAAGCTAATTACTCCATTGCTAAACCACCCCTAAGGGCTGATTTCGGAACATATGTTGACAGTAATTTGACATTCAACCTATGTGTAGCCAAGGCAGCCAACTCACAGGCAAGAGTATGGCATCCAGATGCAAGGAAGCTATAGTACCACTCTACTCAGACCTTATCAGAGACATTATTGAATACAATACCTCCTTTGGCATGTTCCTAACCAGATAGCTGCAACAGTTGGAACTCCCTCAAAGGTTTCTAACCAGGAAAATCTAGGGTATGAGCACCTTGTCCTGCAAAGATTACCTTAAGGCCCTATCTCTTTATTCAGTCTCCTATAGATAAGTTAGAGGTGATCTTTGCCTGGCATATAAGGCATCCTCAGACACAACTCTAATGGACCTCTTGCACATCCACAAAATAAACAGCACCAGGAACACTAGATCCAAAGACCTGAACTTTGCCTGCAACATAAATAAAACATCCTAGAGAGAGCACTATGTTTCTCAAAGTATCCCCACACTATGGAACAGAATCCCCATCCACATGAAGCAGACTTCATCCCCAACACTTGTCTCTGATGGGCAGAGGTCAAAAGTAAGTTAACTATTCTCAAACTAACATTCTCCCCCAAGCACACATAGCCCTTAGCTACCTCCTTAGTAAGATACCCCACAATATAGGTCCAATGTACTTAAGGCAAAAATGGGCTGGGTTGTACAGCTAAGCTTATAAAGACCCTGGTAGTCAATAACCTAGTACAAACCTATTAACCTATGAACCTATAGTGGGATACACCAGGGTATGTACCAGGCTGAGAAATCATGTGCCTTGTGTCTGTAGTCCAAGGACTGGTTACATTACTTTAGCATTTTCCTTATAATCCAAAACAAAAACAGGAAGTGAAGTTATTTTAAGCTGCTATCTTGACTTTTGCATAAACACCAACAGCAATGTGCACCCTTACAGCTATCAGCAACTATTTGAGTTAAGCACCTACATGATGTGCATTGTGCAACTCAGTTCATCTTCATTTGTGGCATTTTTTTCTGCAAAGAAAGCTCATTTATATTCCTCTAAAATTCTCAGTATTGAAGAATATGCTGTGACTGACCATCATGGGCTTAAGTATATTTCATAGTTATTGTCAGATTTATGACATTTCCTCAAAATGTTTAAACTCAAAAGTTATATTAAAAAAATATTACAAAAATGCATCTTTTTTAAAAGGGGCAAGCCCTCCCTGCACCCCCAGCAAATTATGTATGCTAACTCCAATATCGCACTACAATGGGGAAAGGGCCAATTCCCTGATCACTGCTGTTCCACAATTTCATCCCAGACAAAGCTGGTAATTTTCAAACAGCTGATTTTCGATCCACTGTACTTGCTTTTTCACTTTTTAATGAAAACATTGTTGATGCAATGTAACACTTATTGCCACAGGATTTGAAAATAAAGGCAACGTTTGTCTGAAGTAGTGCTGACATAAGGCATATGCACTGTCCCAGCCCTTATATTTGCTGCTTATGGTACACAGAGTCCATACGTGTTTTTGGTAGGGTGGATGTATCCCCTTTGACCCTAACAGATGCATTAAATATAGCTAAATCCAAAGTAATTGCTATAATTAGATACCCTATAGGCTGCGCTACAAGCATTTCATGCAATTGACATGGAAAATACTTTGCTTCAGTCTCAGATGTTTTGTTTAATTATCTGGCTCATGCTTGTAATAACTATGCTAGCAGACAAGGCAAGATTATGGGACAAAATATGAAGGGTACTGAGTGCAGTACAGAATATAAAATTAAGTATGGAGCTAATGACACTTTAATTTAATATGTATGGAACTGTTCAAAATAATATATAATATAGATAAAAGTGTGCGACAAAAAGTATGAGAGCAATGAATAGTGCAAAGAATTCACTGATGTTTTCATTATTTTGGAGTAAAGAAAAAAAATATTACAGTTCCAATAATATCTTATCTGGTTTGGCAGGGATAGAATGCAGTTATGTAGACCAGAAAAATTGAATAGGGAGGCCAACTATTTTGCCACACTTGGACATCTGAGGTAAACCCAACTAATGAAGTTGCTATAATTGATGGATACAAAAGTGATCTCTAAATAAAATAGACTGCGACCTACTGTTATTTGTTCACATTTAGATGCTATTGATCTATCTTTACAGGGTTAGTATACATGTGGGTAAAACAGGTTCAAATGCATTACTGTGGCTCAGCTATTCAAAACTGTGTAGAACTTATATGTTTCATAGGAGGCTTCAAGGCCAGTAATCCTCTCGGTGAGGTACTTTTGTGGTCTTTTCAGCTGTTGGAAGTGTCTTGTGAGGTACATCCCAAATGGGGCATTGCACTCTATGATGGGTCTGATGAGTGACAAGTAGAGGGGCACTATAACCTATTTATTTCTAGATGCGAACCCTTTAGTAATTAGATGGGCTACATAGAAGGATTTCCTAACTACTTTTGCAATATGATTGTCAAAGGAGAGATTACTATCTACCTGGGTCCCCAGATCTCTTATTACCTCTTCTGTATTAAGGGGGCTGCCACCTATGTGGTAATTCATGGGTGTTTTGTTTTTCCCAAATGGTATGACTATGTATTTTTTGGCATTTAGCTTGAGACAATGACTTTGACACCAGGTGTCCGTCTCAGTAAGGCCCTTTTGTAGAATGTCCGTGTCAGCCAGAGAGTCATTTATGGCTCCCGGTTTGCAGTCATCGGTGAACTTGGCTAGCCATAGTCCTCCTGTGTTTGCCTGTACTTCTGAGAAGTATATGCCAAACAGTAGGGGTCCCAGGAACAAGCCTAGTGGGATACTACTTGTGACTGGTTTAGAATTGGACCTGGAGCCCGCTATTCTTACCACGTGAGTGCTGTCTGTAAGCCAGTTGGCAACCCATCTCGTGACATAGGGGTTTATGTTCAGGCTGGTGAATTTTTCTATAATTCCAGAGTGGGGAATGGTGTCAAAAGTCTTGGCAATGTCAAGGTAGGCTGTGTGAACTACCTTCCTCTCATCTATGGCTTTGGTGACTATCTTGAAGAAGTCAACCAGGTTTAATAGGCATGATCTGCCCTTAACAAAGATGAACTGAGTCATGTCAAGTGTTTGGAGGTTCCCAATGTCTTTGTTAATGAGTTCCATGATGATGCGCTCCATAGACTTGTAGACCAGGCTATTCAGGCTTATGGGGTGATAGTTACCAGGGTCAGTTGTGGCCCCTCCTTTGTGGATCAGAATAACCATTGCTGTGCACCATTCTATGGGCACATAGCCTGTGGAGAGGCTGAGGATGAACAGTGTGTTTAGGTGGGGGGTTAGTTTGTTCTGTAGTTTGTGCAAGACGCAGCCTGGGACACCATCTGGCCCCAATGATGCTGTGCTTTTAGCTTTTTAAAGGGCTGTTTTCACCAGTGCTTCTGTGATTTCTGGGACACTACACTTTTCCGGTGTTGTTGTGGGCCCTTTTGGGGTAAGAGGGGGGTGAAGTTTGCACTGAATCTATCTGCCAGGATGTTGGCAATATCAGTGGGTTCAGTATATTTTGTGCTATTTTGCACTAGCTCAGAGCACATCTGTGAGTTGCCACTTAGACTCTTGACTTAGCTAAAGAAGGCTTTGTGGTTATCTTTCGAATCCCTGGCTATTTTTTCTTTCAAAGTTAACCTTGGAGGATTTTATGACGGACCTTAGTTTCTTACTGATACTGATCAGGGATGTCTTTCCTACTTGGAATTTGATTTTTTTCTGAACTAGTTTCCTCCTTCTATCGTATAGCCTGTTTATGGCAGGGGTCCACCAGACTGGTTTCCTTCTCTTAGGGGAGTGAGTCTTGGTTTTGCTAGGGATGGCACAATCCATGCATCCTTGTAAGTGTTCATAGAGTGCATTTGTCAAGGTTCCTGCATCTTGGATACTGTTATCCTTTAGCGTGGGGGCTGTGAAACTTACCACCTCTGTCTTAAGTAAGGTAAAGTTTGCTATAGAAAAGTTTTTCACTGTGGTTATCTTGGTTGGAGGTGGTAGTGTGGTGTGGACATCCAGAGTGATTAGTTTATGGTCTGATCTAACCAGTGACAGGTTGACCTCTGGTGTGGAACACCTGTCGCCCATGTTGGTGATGACCAGGTCCAATATGTTTTCACCTCTGGTAGGGGGGTTTACCAGCTGATTCAAAGCATTTGAGTTGATAAATTCCAGGAAGTACTGGACCTGGCAGTTTGTACTTGAGTAGTTTTTCCCAGTTAATGGTAGGGTAATTGTAATCGCCCAATATCAGGGTGTTCGGTAGCACCTTCATATTTTCCAGTGTCTCCAGAAAGGTGGAATGGTGGTCCTGGGTCATGGAGGCTGATCTTTAGCAGGCCACGATTTGCATTGTAGATTTTCCTAATGTTAGTTGCACATGGATGACCTCAGAGATATCATGCTGCGCCACTAACCTGAAGGTGTAGGTATCCTTGATGAATATGGATACACCACCTCCTTTTGTATTTTGGTCCATGTTCTGTGGCTGAAATGTGTGGTATGAGTTGTAGCCCAGTGGTGCTGGGGTGCTCTGTGGAGCCTTGAACCAGGTTTCAGTTACTGCACAGATGTCGATGTTCTCCATACTGAGGAGTGCTTTGAGCACGTGCATTTTGAGATTTAAACTCCTGGCGCTGAGTAGCATAACCCTCATTTTTTTATTTGTGCTGTTTACAGAGGTGGGTTTGACTTTTGAGCCTTGTCTAAAAAAGGCACTATGAGGGCAGCAAGAGCCTTGGCCAGTATTTGAAAGCCTAGGGGTGACAGGTGCAAGCCGTCTCTTGCAAAGCAATGAGGCTTGTCGAGCTTGTTGTCCCAGGCTGACAGACACTGGATCCACTTTGAATGACACCAGAAACTTAGCCAATTGTTGAAATTGATCATTTTTTCTTTATACTGCGGTATCATTCATGCTGAGGGAAGGATGCTACTCAAGGTCAGGGTCATACCTGTCTGGGCTACATGTCAGAGAGCTCTTCCATCTCTCTTTTCATGTAGTCCAGGGAGGTACATCTCAGGTCATTCACACCAACATGAACAATGACAGAGTCATATTTGTACTTGTTCTGGAGTGACCTGAGTGCTTGTGTATGTGGTGGATTCTGGCTTCCCTCAAGCAGCTAACAGTAACTTTCTCCTTGTCCAGCCTTGTGAGTGGGACGTCAGTGTGCCTGACTATAGTGTCACCTATTACTAGTGTGTTAGGTATGTTATTTTACCTTAAGGGCTGTGACTGTGCAGTGCACTGATTTTGTGTTTTCTGTGCTGTCTGGTTTGTGACGGGAGGTGCAGGTTTTTTGGGTGTCTGCTTTGGAGGTCTGTGATTCTTTTGCAGGTTTTTATTTAGAGCCTCCGAGTATGATTTTGTGTATTTATGTGTATTTTTTGCCAGTGCTGGTTTAGTATGTCTATGTGAGGCAGGAGGTGTGGTGCAAGTGTTAATCTTCTCCTCATGACTGCCTGTTCCAGTCACTCTTGGGTGGAGAGAGCTTAGCCTCCAATTTAGCTATATAATGGCATCTCTTGTATATGTTAATGTTTTGTGGTAGGAGAGGGTTGTCTGTGTACATGAGGTAGCTGTAACATTGCCTCAGGATACTCAGGTTCACCAGCTGGACTGGAGGTATACCTGAAATTGCCCTTTGGCCATGCCTGAATAGTAGGGTGAGCTGCTTAGTCGCTTGGTTGGTGAGAGGCGAATAATGAGCCTTGTCCTGCTGGGCAATCAAGTGTTGGGGTATATTAGTGCTTGCTATTAGGTCTGAGAAAGTGCTGGACTGTACAATGCTTTTTAAGTGCTTAGGTTGAGAGTTAGACTACTTTCAAGGGAAAAACTGAAGAAGAGACTTGGTGGAGGTGGGATAAATCTAGCCCTAGCTAACCGGTGCTGCCCGTACATGCAAAATCATGCAAACACATTTTTTACAGCAGGGAAATGAAAGAGATAGAAATTAGCCCAAAATGGTCTATAAACTACTAACGTCTGGACTGGAACCACTCCTCCAGGGACAGATAGCTGCTCAAAGCTCCCTCTCTCACAGGTGAACAGAGAAACCTTCCTCTATCCAAGTAAGGTATGGGAAACTCAGAAAATTTCAACACAGCCCTGAATTCAGCACTAGCCTGAAAACTGGACTATACTAGCTTAGAAAGGTGGGAAACAAGAAAAAAAATTTTTTTTGAAAAGATAAGGCAAAAACAGTAAAAAATACACTTAAAACAGCTTTAAACGACTACAAACAGTAAAAAATACACTTAAAACAGCTTTAGATGACTACAAGCAATCAGAAAAGGCTTTTAAACAAATTACCCAATTAACCAGTAAAAACATCTCAAAACTGTGCCTTGTTCCTGTAGTCTTCAATCAGACAAGTTTCTAACTGCACACTCTTGCCACTGGGGTGCAGGGGAACCTTCTCCAAACAAGAAGGCCTGGATTAGTGCTCAAGTTATCTAAACAAAGCTAGATTCATCAGGCCTGGATCTAGTCAATTCTACAGCAAACAAGGCACACCAATTTCAGTAAGAAACAGTTCAAATATGCAGGCACTATAAGCCTTTAGCTAGAAATTCCCAGATCAGAAGGGCAGAGTCTAGCCTCTCCTCCCGCAAGAGTGCAGACCACGAACCTTCTTAATGTAAAATAACTGGTCTGAAGCCAAAGTGCTTAAACAAGAACTAATACACTTTTAGAATAATAGACACTGAGCCTTCAATCAGCAGTTCTCAACTTAGAAGGATGTAAGCTACCTGTCCTGCCACAAGGGTGCAGACCACAAACCTTCTTAATGTAAAACAACTGGTCTGAAGCCCAAGTGCTTAAACCAAAAGGCTTAGAAAGATAGCTACACTTTAATCAGGTTACTACTAAGCAGTAATAAATACAACAGAATACTTTTAAGAAGAGCTGGATTGGTGCTCAAGTTATACAAACAAAGCTAGATTCAGCAGGCCTAGATCTAGTCTATGCTACAGCAAACAAAGTGCACCAATTTCAGTAAGAAACAGTTCAAATATGCAGGCACTATAAGCCTTTAACCAGAAATTCCCAGCTCAGAATGGCAGAGGCCAGCCTCTCCTCCCACAAGAGTGCAGACCACAAACCTTCTTAATATAAAATAACTGGCCTGAGGCCCAAGTGCTTAAACCAGAACTAATACACTTTTAGAATAACAGACACTGAGCCTTCAATCAGCAGTTCCCAACTTAGAAGGATGTAAGCTACCTGTCCTGCCACAACAGTGCAGACCACAAACCTTCTTAATGTAAAACAACTAGTCTGAAGCTCAAGTGCTTAAACCAAAAGGCTTAGAATGATAGTTACATCAAGCAGTAATAAATACAATTAAATACTTTTAAGAAGATGCAAAAGCAAAATAAAGTAATAAAGAAGGAAGAAACACAAATACAGTAAAAGCAGGTGAAAAAAGTGAAATTTTCTTTTTGAGTGAGCAAATGAGATGGGCCCAGGTGGAGTATCCAAATGCAAATTTACAAGAGGGGAGGTTAGTTTCAAAGCCACCAAGATTAACACCAAACAAAAGCAGGGAAGGTGGGTGGGAAACTAACTGAAAAAACAGAGCCACAACTTCCAGCTAGATAGTATTCAATGCAGCACAAATAAATCAATTTAAATGCTGTATTATTTGAAAAAAGTGCAGATAAAGATTTATTTAAATTCACTTATACATCCAGTTGATTGCATGTAGGTCTTAGCTGGCCAAAGCTCAGAGTTTAAGCAGAAAATAATCCAAAATGTACCACTTACATAAGGCAGAAACTGAATAACAATGAAGTGAACTACCCTCACTTATCACTGGCTATGCAGGAATTCTAACAAACATTAACTGAAAAAACAGAGCCACAACTTCCAGCTAGATAGTATTCAATGCAACACAAATAAATCAATTTAAATGCTGTATTATTTGAAAAAAGTGCAGATAAAGATTTACTTAAATTCACGTATACATCAAGTTGATTGCATGTAGGTCTTAGCTGGCCAAAGCTCAGAGTTTAAGCAGACAATAATCCAAAATGTACCACTTATATAAGGCAGAAACCTAATAACAATGAAGTGAACTACCCACACGTATCACTGGCTATGCATGAATTCTAACAAGCATTAACTGAAAAAACAGAGCCGCAATTTCCAGCTAGATAGACTTCAATGCAACACAAATAAATCAATTTAAATGCTGTATTATTTGAATAAAGTGTAGATAACAATTTACTTAAATTGACTTATACATCCAGTTGATTGCATTTATGTCTTAGCTGGCCAAAGCTCAGAGTTTAAGCAGAAAATAATCCAAAATGTACCACTTATATATGGCAGAAACCGAATAACAATGAAGTGAACTACCCCCACTTATCACTGGCTATGCAGGAATTCTAACACGCATTAACTGTAAAAACAGAGCCACAACTTTCAGCTAGGTAGTATTCAATGCAACACAAATATATCAATTTAAATGCTGTATTATTTGAAAAAAGTGCAGATAAAGATTTACTTAAATTCACTTATACATCCTGTTGATTGCATGTAGGTCTTAGCTGGCCAAAGCTCAGAGTTTAAGCAGAAAATAATCCAAAATGTACCACTTATATAAGGCAGAAACTGAATCGCAATGAAGTGAACTACCCCATTTATCACTGGCTATGCTGGAATTCTAACAAGCATTAACTGAAAAAACGGAGCCACAGCTTCCAGCTAGATAGAATTCAATGCAACACAAATAAATCAATTTAAATGCTGTATTATTTGAAAAAGGTATATATAGATAAAGATTTACTTAAATTCACTTATACATCCAGTTGATTGCATGTAGGTCTTAGCTGGCCAAAGCTCAGAGTTTAAGCAGCTATATTATTATAACTAATAATAGTAATAATATAGTAATAGTAATATTAAACTATAGTAATAATAATAATAATAATTTATTTTTATTTATTTTATTTTACATTTGTTGACTGGGCTAGTCCCACTGGATATATGTCCATTTTCAGTGGAGGCCCGGGGAGAAAAGCTCCATTGGTTAAAACAAGATTAGAGAATACAAATACATAACAAATAAAAGCATTAAGCATACAAGATATGAAGATTTTACTTAAAGTAATACACATGTAGGAGTAAAAAATCCATAACAAGATCATAAATTCTCTTGAAGAGTTATTTTTTTTTAACTTATTATATATGAGATTAGTCATATCTACAAAGATATGATGTCAAATGAAGTCAAGTCAGGATACTGTAGTAGAGAAGGAGGTATTGAGGTAGAGGAAAGGAAGAATGAAGGTTAGTCAGGGATGGTACAGGAGCAAAGCCAGTATTTGAGATGAATTTCAAGTTGTTTTTTAAAGAGTGGAAGTGTCGGCAAAGAGAAGATATTTGATGGAATGTTGTTCCATATTTTGCCAACTGAGTTGGAAAAAAGGCTATAACCTGCAAAAGTAATGGGTTTGGTAGTATTAACTAGTAGTTTGTCTGAAGAACGAAGTTGTTTTAGGTTGTTGTAGGGAGTCAAGAGATTACTGAGTATAGGTGTTTTAGATGGTTGATATAGAATTTTGTGAGCTATTAAGAACTGTTGATAGCTGAGTTTGTTTGGAAGTTCAAGCCAGCCTAGTTCCTTTAAGTTTAGACAGTGATGAGTTCTAAACTGGGATCCTGTAGCAAATCGAGCAATATTATGGTAAGATGTAGCTAGTTTCTTAAGGTTACATTTAGAGAGGTTAGTGAAAATAGGGGAAGCATATAGAAGGGTAGAGATAAGGTGAGATTGTGCTAAGGTGGTCCGGGCTTCAGGTGTAAGGAAGGGTTTGATTCTGTACAGGGATCCAATCTTTTTATTAACTACTTTTATTGTGTTGTTGATGTGACAATCATAGTTAAGATTATTGTCAATAGTAACACCTAGCAATTTTGTTGAAGAATCAGGGTGAATTTGAGTATTATCAGAAGAAGTAATAGTGAAGTTTAGAGAAGTAGATTTACGGGTAGGTGAAAATAGTAACAATTTAGTTTTCTTAGGGTTAAGGAGTAGACAGCGGTCAGAGAACCACTGTTCAACAGTGGAATAGGCTTTTTGAGTAAGAGAATGAAGTTCAGTTTGAGAAGAAGCAGTGCAAATTATAGTGAAATCATCTGCATATTGTATGCAGGTACTGTTAGGGATAGCTGATTGGAGGTCATTAATAAATATAGAAAATAGAAGTGGGCCTAGGATAGACCCTTGAGGAACTCCTAATGAGTTAGGAAGGAGAGAAGATAGTGAACTTTTCCAGAGTACTGCCTGATGACGGTTTTCTAGATAAGAAGTAAACCAAGTTAAGGAGGAGGGATCTAGTGCAAGAGATTTTAGTATGTGAAGAAGGAGTTTATGAGTGACCATGTCAAAGGCTTTTAATAGGTCTAAGAATAGAGAAGAAGTAAGTTTATTATTGTTGCGGTTATAGTTGATGGTATTGGTAAAGGAGAGTAATGCTGTGGTAGTACTGTGGGAAGGTCTAAATCCATGTTGAGTATTAGCAAGT
Organism: Protopterus annectens; assembly: GCF_019279795.1. NCBI lineage: Eukaryota > Metazoa > Chordata > Ceratodontiformes > Protopteridae > Protopterus > Protopterus annectens. The sequence continues at coordinate 448,703,077 of NC_056728.1, read as the reverse complement.
AGTTTATTATGGAGGAGTTGGTTGAGTAATTGTTTATGGATACATTTTTCCATAATTTTGGCTAAGGGAGATAGAAGTGCGATGGGACGAAAGTTAGAGAAGTCAGTAGACTTGCATCCTCTGTGTAAGGGAATGATGTAGGATATCTTCCAGATAGAAGGGAAAATACCTTTCTTTACAGATCTATTTATTAGAATAGAAACTGGGTAAGCAGTTGCTTTAGCTCCTATTTGTAGGAATTCTGCAGGAAGCTTGTCTGCAGATGGGGAGGTAGGTTTAAGTTTTTGGATTAGAGATTGAATATAGGAGGTAGATACAGGTTGTAGGTGAAGAGGAGGAAAAGTGGTTTTTAAAGTAGGTGAGAGTAGTTTAGAAATGTCAGGAGATAGGTGGCTTGCTAGAGATAATAATAATAGCAATATAACTATATGACTAATAGTATTAATATTACTAATTCAAACATTTTATTAATTATGTATTTTCATCTCTCATTGCTTCATTCACATTTTTAAAATAGTCATCTCTATTCATTATTACAACCCCCAAATCCCCTATCATAACCTTACATAACAATATTTTCATTAGTGCCTAAAGATGCAAGTGTTTTTCTTTCCTCACATAAAGTTTTTAAAGAGTGGTTTAATTAATCATTCAACAGCGAATATATTTACATATATATATATATATATATATATATATATATATATATATATATATATTCTCACAAGCTTTTTGAAAAGCAGTTATAATTGGGTAGCTCACTGGAGTAAAACTACTCAGTTTTCTTGGTGAGTCAATATTTGTTGACGAACTCTTTTTAAAGACTAACTTTAGGTCCAGTTTACTTGTATATAGTCTAATTGCAGACAAAAAGATTGAAAAAATTCTATTAGCTGCAGAAATAAAGGATAAATCATCCCTTAATAAATATGTGTATGCTGAATATAAAATACAATCACATTAATTAAAATCAGCACTTATTCCATCACTTGCTTTTTGTCATTGGCCCTCAGCATGTTTGCGTTCTTCCTTTTTTCTTTTTCCTTGTTTTTTTTTTCTTTTGATTATTCATTACAGTAATAGAAGATTGGTTTCTGACATAATTAATCTATTTGATATACTTTTACACTTGGAGACATTTGGCCTTTCTCTTATCTTGTTCATTAGACATTATCATACAGAGGATACATTAAAATTTGAGATCAACATGTTAAAACAAAATAGTTATGCAAGGTTGTGATAAGGGATTTGGAGCTTGTAATAATGAACAGAGATGATTATTTTAAGAATATGGGTAAAACAGGTTGAAATGCATTACTGTGGCTCAGCTATCCAAAAGTATGTAGAACCTATATGTTTCATAGGAAGCTTCAAGGCATTCTTATGTATCTTTGGCAAGCCATAGTAGATAGGAATGTTTGAGTGAGATATTTAGAAATAGCTGATCACATCTGCATGATTTACATGCTTAAACTAATATTATATTTTCTTCACACCAATATATATTATTAATATTACTAATTAAACATTTCATTAATTGAGTATTTATTTTCATCTCTCATTGCTTCATTCAAATTTCTGACATATTTCAAACTCTTGAATTGACTTCTTGTATTTACCTTCTTACTATTGGTTTTACAATCATGAGCAAAATTAAATTTTGTACAAAAGATAAAAGCATTCAGTTTCATTTGTGAATTAAGCCTACAGACATATCCATATTCATTCTGTAGTGAAACAATTTACATTTGTTAAAGATTAAATGCCATTGAGTAAATAAGTGGCAATAAGACTAATATGCACCTTATCAAAGTCGTCATTGCAATTTGCTAGCATATCATTTTTGAAATAATGCATTTTTTTAATATAGAGTATTTCTGACATAAAACATTGTCTGATAATGCATTGCATTTTTTGCTGTGTCTGTTGTAAGTTAATTGCAATGCAATAAAACACATTTTTTGGACTTTAACAGTGCCACACTATCACTGACAGTGGTTAAGTAGCAATTTGTCTGTTTCTGTTTGACTTGTAATGTTATAAGAAGTTAACACATGTATCATGTGCTTCCAGTTTGTTTCCCTATTGTGAAATACTTTGGGGCTGCCTCTCTATATTAAAATACACAGCCAAACTCAACTAGTTTCTAGTATACATTCTCAAAACAGTTGTGTCCTTTATGGTTACCCTCCTATAAGTTATAAAATCAAGTCCTTTTCCTAAAACAGAACTGTCTGTTTCTGAAAATGTTAATCAGTTTTAAAACTATTATCTCTTACATTTAAAAAATGTCTATTCAACAAAGAATGTCATTTTGACAGATAATGTTTTTTTGCAGCCAAATGTATTTCTAAAGGAACATCTTTTGCACCTACTAACATTGGATGTAATGGTTATAAAATGTTTTGGACATCTGAATCCACTGCTAACATAGAAGATATCCAGTAGGAACTTAAAGTTATAAATGTATGGTGTATGGAAAATGGACTTAAATTAAACTCAAACAAATTCAACATTGTCATATTTGCCAGACATAACACCCCCAGCATACAGTGTCGACAATACCCCACTTCAAAATGAAAATACAGTTAGACACCTGAAAGCCATGGTTGATAATTCCCTTTCCTTTGGTTACCATATAGCATCGTTTGTCAGGAAATCCTTCTACTTTGTGCAGGTGTACTTCACTAGACATATCAAACTGTTGGAAAGACCCCATAGGTTCCTAACAAAGAGATTAACAGGCTGAAAATCCCTAAGCTGCCAGAAAGGTCTAGAAGCACTGTCCCTCTTGTCTGTGTCTTATAGGATCCTTGATTCTGAGCAATCATATACTCCATAGTCTAGAATCGCCTGTACTGTCACAAATCAAACAGTTAAACAAATACCGGGAAAAAACAGATGTAAACCAGCTTCAGCAGATTAAAAAATAAGGTGGAGTGACAAATTCATTACTTAGCATCTCTTCAGTGGGATACTTTCAAACATAATGAAATTCCTTAGGGGCTTCTACTTGGTAAGTGCAGGGCCACAGCTTTGATGTAATCTGAATCTAGACCTGTCAACAGGAAGCATGAGGACTAAATGTGTCTTTGTCTTCCTACAAAAAGGTGACTGTTCTTATCCACTGGAGCTTTGGCTTATGACACCATACAAAGCCACATCAATATCCACTGAGGATGCATACAGCAGAATGCACTTTACAACTGAGAACACCACTGAGCATGCGTTTGCCATGTTGAAAGCAAGATTTAGATATCTGGACACATCCCGGATGCACTCCAATATACACCAGGAAAGGCATCACAGATGGTCACCGTGTGCAATGCTACACAACATGCTTACATCAAATCACTGGAGCCTGTCATCTTTAGGAGTGGGTGACCTACCTCAAGAACAACAGATGTCTGATGTGAAGCTGTCAGATCTGTCAGTGGATACTCAGGAGGACACAAGCGTGAGAAAAACTAGGTGTGGGTGACAGAGGCTGTTGCCATATATCTAGCTCAAACAACATGTCAGGGTTTCGCCCATAACTTGGGTCATGACAAATCACACATATAGAAGTACACATAAAAATCAGTGTTCATATAGTGATGACCCAGTACAGCAGCACAAAATACAACTACTGGAATAACGACAGTAGTTGTCCAGATTGAACATCATTCATGCCATAACCCCAACACCAAATTCAAAACCTTATGCACCTATTTGTGCTATAAAAACAAACTCCTCTGGAATGCTATATAATAAAAAGCACCACAGGAGCACTGTACATCCCCAAAGATGACCATACTGACATATGTGTAGCATGCCTAAGTGTACATAACAGAAGGTGTTGTTGGCCAGATAGGCTGTTATCATTCATATAATTAGTGTGTGTAGGTAGAAGTATAACTATCATTACCTCAATAACTGAAGGCTTGTGCATGGGGGGATGCACCATAATCAACAGAATGTAATTGTGGGGGTTGCATGATAACAAGATGCATTATAAATGTCATTGGAATGTTTAACGCCATAGTGCATTACCCTATGCAGCAGACAGCAGCTGCAATAGGAACAATATGGCAAAGAGTATCAACAAAGCCAAATATGCCTGACCTAGACTGTCATACAAAAGATAATATTATAATGCAATAATGCAAAGAGAGGTGCAACAATATGAGTTAGTCAGATGCACATATATGTGCAGCTCAACAAAGCAGCCATGTAGAAAGCTGCATTATACTAGATAAGGCAACATTTGTATAAATGTGTGTATAAGCAGGCACATGGAAAGGAAAATGTGGAATGTACACTTCATCAAGAGGATATCAAAGCTGAAAATTGAAATCATAGGTCTACATTTTGTTGAATGGGAAGCATGTGCAATGCAAGAATAAATTTCCACAAGTTTCACTGGTATTCACAGTACCTGCGCATCCATACAACAATGGAATGTTCAATGTATAAGTATGCTGTAAGAATAAGGTAATACTCCAATGACTGGGAGAAATGCTAGCTGTATGTCAACTAGCAAGAACAAGTCAAAGGAAAACAAGGTGATTGTGACATTTAGCCGTACAGCTGTAAATATATTACAAACACTATCATAATGACAAATCTGTAACAATATAACACAACATAAAAGCCATTTACTGTGTCAGTTAAATAAGTAGTAAAAGCCTGTGGCATCAGACAAGTGAGAAACTGCTAACAGGTAAAGTTGGCAGTGGTCAGTACAGTGGTGACAATTGTCACAAGGTTAGGATGACACGACAGGACAAACACTGGACTGACTGCCAGTTTTACAGTAATGCAGTTGAGGCACCCACCCTGAAGGAAGAAGCTGTTGCAAAAAATCCCCTGATTGCAGGAACTCCCTGGTCAGCCTCAGTAAGAAGCTGAGATCCCTCATGAAGTCCTCCAAAGCTAGTTACGAGAATAAAATCACCACTGATTCTAAAGACAACCACAAAGCATTCTACAGCTATGTTAAGAATCTCAATGGCGACACTCAGATCTGCTCTGAGCTACAGCACAATGGCACTAGATATACAGAACCAAATGATGTTGCTAACATCCTGGCAGATAGGTTTGGTGCAAACTTAACCCCCCCACCCCCCAAAGGGCCCATCACTATACCGGAAGAATGCAAAGCCCCTGTAATCACAGCTGCACAAGTAAAGATCGCACTCTCCAAAGCCAAGAACACAGCATCCATGGGACCTGACAACATCCCAGGCTGTGTTCTGCATGGACTACAGAATGAACTGGCACCCCACCTAAGTACCATGTTCAATCATAGCATCACTTTAGGCTTTGTGTCTACTGAATGTGCACAGCGATGGTTATCCCACTTCACAAAGGAGGTGCCACCAGTGACCACAGGAACTACTGCCCCATTAGCCTGACGAGCCTGGTCTGCAAGGCCATGGAATATATCTTCTTGGAGCTTATAAACAAGGAAATAGTTAACCTCCAAACTCTGGACTCTACTTAGTCTGGGTTTGTAAAAGGTAGGTCATGTCTCCTAAACCTGATTGACTTCTTTGAAACAGTCACCAGAGCCGTGGACGAGGATAATTTGGTGCACACAGCCTATCTTGACCTCGCCAAGGATATTGACACCATCCACACTCTAGAATTATAAATAAACTCACTAGACTGGGGCATAAATCCCTATGTCACAAAATGGATGGCCAACTGGCTCACTGACAGAACCCACACAATGAAAGTATCCAACGCCAAATCCAACTTCAGACCAGTGACAAGTGGAGTACCATAGGGCTCAGTCCTGGGTCCTCTCCTGTTTGGCATCTGCTTCTCAGACATCCAGGCTAATACAGCAGGTCTTTGGCTGATGAAGTTCACAGATGACTGCAAAGTAGGTGCCATAATAGAATTGCCTAATGATGTGGACATTCTACAAAGGGACCTCACTAAGACCGATGCTTGCTGTCAAAGTCATGGTCTCAAGCTCAATGCCAAGAAGTGCATTGTCATCCCCTTTGGGAAAAACACTGTACCCATGAACTACCACATAGGTGGTAGCCTACTAAACACTGAACGTGTGATAAGAGACCTTGGGACACAGGTGGACAATAGTCTCTCCTTTGATAATCACATCACCACAGTAGTCAGGAAATCCTTCTACATGGAGGGGTTCACCTCCAGAAAAAAAAGAGGTCATTGTTCCTCTCTACTCATCTCTCATCAGACCCATTATAGAGTACAGTGCCCCGTTTGGCATGTACCTTTCAAGACATCTACAACAACTAGAAAAGCCACAAAAATACCTCACTAAGAGGATTACAGGCCTCAAACAGATGCTATACACAGACCATCTCAAAAAACTCTAGCTCTACTCCATCGCTTATCGCCTACTCAGAGGTAACCTCTGCCTAACATACAAAGCCATGTCAAACCCAGAACTGTTGGACATGCTACACTTAAAGAAACCTCAATCCCTCTGAGCCACATGCTCCAGGGACCTAAGCCTTGCCACCACCTAAACAGAACATGCTGGAGGGATAGATTCCTGTCCCAGAGACTTCCCATGCTCTGGAATAGACTACCCATTCATGTCAAGCAAAGCTCCTCATTAGCCCTCTTTAAGAAAAACCTCAACAATTGGATGGGAAATAGGAAATTCACCCCGGGGATCACTTCTGTGGCTCTGCTAGACAGGGGCACAGGAAAATAACTTTCTTGAGTGGCAAAAGCCAGGGAACTTTTTTGGCTAGGCTTATATAGGCCCCAGGACCGATAGCCTAGTACCTACCTATGAACCTATGAACCTATGACAGCTTACAGTACAGTCTTGACTGCCCCTGCTATGTCTGGAAGCACTGTACCCACTCTGCTGTACAAAGAACCTTTATGTGGTAACAGTAACAGGCTGAGACACAGTGTGGTCAGAACAGTACTATGAGATGTATGTCTGGATGTCCCTGTTGAGTTCTGAACAGTGTCAACAACTGCATCTATATATGCATGTTGCAGCACAGATAATGATGAGCAAGGGCCATGTGTGGTTCTACTGAGGGGCAGTCAGCCTTTAACCACTGAAGCCAATCTGCTCATGACTGTCGAGGCATATATCACCCAGTCTGTACTACAGCACTGCTACAGCAGTGCTGTAGCAAAGCTTTAGACAGAGCATTCAACAGATACAACACGGTCATACTGAGCAGCCAGTACTGCCATGACCTCCCCATGTCTGCATTACTGATATTTCTGTAACACACACAGCTGGTGTTCTACACCATTGGAAGCATGTGCAATGCATGAAAGCCATTGCCATGACATTGCTGTAAATGTTCATCCATCTGTAAGAGAAGGCTTTCTTTATCTGACACACATCCATGCACATCAACTACATTACCATGTGCAGTCTGCCAGACATTATTACTCCATTGTGGAGTCTCCACCACAACCAGACTCAACTGGAGACAGCAGGTCATGGGCATCATCATGACCAATATCTGATCCCCTTAAATCATCAGACTAGCCAGCCACACTATCCTCCTGATCACAAGCTATACCATGAACTACAGGACTATCCCCTTCTGGGCCAAAAAGCATTGAAGCTAATGTAGTGTCTCCTGTGCCTTTGGCTGTACTATCAGAATGAGGCACAACACATCCTACCACAGGATCAGTGGATGGGCTACTAGGAGGCAGGAAGTGGATGTATTGCAGGAAGAGATGTTACATGTCATATACATTTACAGACAGAAAATGAGGCAGGATATGAGTCAAATATATTGACAAATATCTAACACTGACTAATTTTGAAAATATTGACTTACCAGGCTGGAACAGTTGTAGGTTGCACAATGCCCCTAGAGAGCAGTGAAAAGCTGTATTCGTCAACAATCAAACAAATGTGAAGGCCAGTGTACAACAACACATACATGATAGCATACCTGACATGTTTTCCTCTAACTCCACCAACAAGGGTGAGAGTAGTTTAAAAACAGACACATACACAACAGCTTAAAAGGAAGCATATATATGTCATCATGTTGCATGTAAACTGATGCATAAAACACAATCTAAGAAGAGATTCACATATCCGAAAACAAGTGCTTTATACAGGTGAACAAAACAACATTACACCTATGGTCACAGCGTCATTTAAGGCTATCACAGTATAGAAGCTATATAAATTGTCTTACCAGCTCCATCATCCTCAGATGAGTCTATCTTCATTGCTGTGCCGAACATGTAGGCTAAAGTGGATCAATAGCAGCAACTGAGTACATATCTCTATTAACATCAGGCAGTGGAAGAACAAGGAAACACATCCAGCTGAATAGAGACATACCTGATGTGTGCCGATGATGGCCAGATTGTGATGACTCTATGCAAGTGAATAAAACAGCATTATATCTATGGTTAAAGTGACACTTAAGGATATCACAGTGTAGCAGCTATACTAACTGTATTACCAGGTTTGTCATCCTTGGATGAGGCTAACTGTCTTTGTCATTGTGCTGAATTTGTAGTGTTCAGTAGAACACAAGCAGCAACTGAGTATGTATCTGTCTTAAATTCAAGCAGTGCAGGAGAAGGATACACATCAGTCTAACTAGGTACAGAGACAGATACTTGATGGTGCTGATGATAGCCAGAGTGTGGTTTCTGCAAGTGAGTAGAATGTAAGTATAAATTGGCTTACAGTGTCATCTAAGCAGTCTTTATGTAACAGAACATGCAATCAGTCTTACCTAATCTTCTCTTAGCAGTAACATTCAGTACAACATGATGTTGTGTCACTGTGACATGCCTAATAGATGTGTGAATGAAAGTCCATGCAGGCCAACTGCACATTCCTCTCAACATCTAAGCACTAAATATCTGGACAAAGCCAAACCTAATGGGGGCACAAAGCACTGAAAATAGGCACATATTTTAAATAGTGCTCTTGCAAACTTAGAAAGTTTCTGGTCTTGTGTTAACCATGCATTTGCTGAAGGATATGAAGCCTGGAACTGAAATGCCAGTAATTTTTTAGTGAATTAAATTTTCAACAATTTGCCACAAAAATCGAGAAAGACACAGATTTTATGAGGAACAGAACAAATATATGAAATAAAAATCTGGACATTCTGCAAAAAATCTGGACAGTTGAAAGGTATGCAACTACATTATGCTGTTGTGTTTCTGAACAGTGGACATACCTTTATGTCCTGGAACACCAACATCAATTCCTCCCCCAGGAATATGACAATAGTGGCAGGTGGTATGGTGGGAAGCCAAGAATATTGTTGCTTTCTCCAGGATTAGTACAGGTGGCCCACCACCAGTTGCATTCCCCTCCCAACCATATCAGTGACATCTGTTGGCTACAGGGAGGATCATGTTAGAACATCAGTGATGACAGACCTCACATGAGTGGTTATGCCCACCAATTACATTCACCATGTTAGTGGTGTCCTTCAACACATGGTTTATCCAGAATGTATCACCCATCTGTCCTAGCAGGACACAGGGCCTCCAAAATACTTTCATTTTCCCTGTGGGATAAATGATCATGTCTACTTCTCGAAGACATCTGTAGAAAAGCAGGTTGCACATATCTGGGGTATACATGTAGCAAACTTATTAACAGGTCAGAATTTAAGTCATATGTTGGTATAATTTCCCTCATATACATTTTGTCGCTATGCTATATAATCAATGCCATATGCATTGCTATAATGTACAGATAAGTATAGTAAAATAAACAACAAGTAGTAACTAATGATTGTGTGCCTGGAATGTAAAGCATACATGTGTATCAAACACTTCCCAGTATATATTTTAGGCTTGTCATATATGCAGAGGTGGGTTTAAAACCCAGTTCTGTGAGAATGTTGACAATCAAGAGACAGGCACATAACCACTACAACATCACTTCAGCAGAAAAAGGTTGTGGTTATTCACAGCTATACTCACATGCAGAGTCAAATATCTCTACTGTGTCATCTACAAATATTGAGACTACAAAAGAGATGTCAGTGCAGTCATTAACAAACAGCAGCACAATTGCATCCCCCAAATGTGACTAACATACGCAGCTAGATGCGTCAATCAGCAACTCAGAACATTAAAAGCAAATGAACTTGAACATATTACATGTGAAAACAAAAGCAGTCATCTGGATGTTTTCCCGGTCCTACTGAATGGCATAACAGCTTCTAGTGTAGGACTAAGCAGTGAATATCCACAAATCATACTTTATACATATGATTTGTGGACACCCTCATAGACCATTGTTATATGCAAAGAGTACTCTAGATGTATAGGTGTAGCTGCATTTCCAGGGAATATGGTCTGAATAAGTCCATATCTGTAGTTCACCAGGACTGATAAGATTGTATCCATACACCTGCAACTGGAAAGACCTCAGTGACAATGACAGGATTGTATTCATAAGCATGCATAATGGGAAGGCCAGTCCTACCCTTCATGTGACTGACATATTTATATTCAGACAATATCACATTGCAAACTTCTTGTAATGTGATAACTTACAAGGTACACACAGGACATTATGAACATCATAGAATAATACCAAGCACCGTAGCTCACAATAGTAACACAAGCAGCTGACCCCATGACGGCTTACCTTATGGTTACTTTAAGTTAGGAAGGTATACCTAACAGTGAGGGTGTCTCAGCACAAACAGCTGCTAAGTATTATTTGCACCATACATAATGAATGAGCTTAATTTGCATAATATGTTTTGGAATCACTTCTGTGAATATCTGCAGCATAAACTCTCGAATCTTGGAGCAATAACCAATAGCTTGGCATAAGAATACCGTGCTCAGCATAAATGCTCAATAGTTTTCAATAAATGTGCTCATATGGAACATGTGCCCGGATGCCCACCAATAGATTGATACCACCCTACGTGTGCAACTTTTAAAATGTGATACTGATAAATTTTGGGATCAATCTATTGCTATCTGTGACATGAGATATATCTCAGTAGCCATTTTGTACAAGGCATTCTCAATCAACTTGTTCTTCAGTTCCAAGAAGATGTTGATGAAGTGGAGGCCATGGTGAATCTGAGCACCCTACTGGATGGACAAGGAAATAATTCTGATGCTGGCATTCTATGTAGGACATGAACAGAGGATGTTGACATGTCAATGGAACTTCACTCTGATAGACATATGGAACCACATTGCAAGGGGGCTCTGAGGATGCATCGGTATCTTCAGGAATGGTATGCAGGTCTACCACTGGTACAATGACCTCCAATATAGAGACTGAGAGCAACTGTTTTAAAGGATCACGGAGGTTTAATGACAGTACTCAGGTGCCTATAGTGAGGGCCATATTCCAAACCCTAACACCTATTACATGCTATTTATTATTATCTATTAAACAGATATTGTGTTACACTGATTTGATATCCCTAAGTGTTTACTATGTTTACTATATATATATATATATATATATATATATATATATATATATATATATATATATATATATATATATATATATATATATATATATATATATATATATATATATATATATATATATATATATATATATATATATATATATATATATATATATATATATATATATATATATATATATATATATATATATATATATATATATATGTGTGTGTGTGTGTGCGTGTGTGTGTGTTACTATCAGTAAGTTTGATGTAATGAAAAACATGAGGTAGTACTAAACCAGTAATGGTCATATGATGGCACTATTGCTGTAAGGACACCCAAAACCTGTGCGTCAATGCTTACTAATGTTCTGCCTGATACATTCAATCTCTTCCTTGTATGAACTACAATTCCCACTTGTTATAAAGCAACCACTATTATTCCACTGCTGCAAAAGGGCAAAGCCAACTGCGTGAATGACTACTGGTCAGTTGCATTGACTCCCATACTAATGAAATGCTTTGAGAGAACCATTATGAGTCATATTCAGTCAGTTATACCTGATACAATGGAGCCCCTGCCATTTGCATACAGACGGTTGACAGAGGATGCAGTTAGTACAACACTGCATACAGTTCTTACTCATTTGGAGAATAAGGACTGTTATGCTCAATTGCTGTTTATTGATTATAGTCCGGCCTTCAATACAGTCATACCACTGAACCTCGTTAATAAGCTATCCATACTAGGTGTGCTACCGATTCTTTGTGATTGGGTCTTGTATTTTTTAACAGGCAGACCACAGTTAGTCAGGCTGGTGATTACCATCTCTAAAACAATAATAATAAATACAGGAAGTCCACAAGGCTGCGTGCTGAGTCCAATGCTGTACACCCTCTTCACTTATGATTGTGTTGCTTTTCAGCATGACACCAATATTGTCAAATTTGTGGATGATACAATAGTCATTGGTCTGATCTCTGAGATGATGAGTCAGCACATATGAGGGAAGTGAAGAACCTTGTGAAGTGGTGTCAGAACAGTAATTTCTCTTAATACCAGAAAACAAAAGAGATGATTACTGATACATGGAGGAATAGAGGGCAGCACTTACCATTATATGTTGGTGAGTCTAAGGTGGAAGGAGTGGCTACATTGAAATTCCTCTATATTAACATGTCTGAGGAGCTTACCTAGATGCATAAGTTCACAGACTTGGTAGGGAAAAGCCAGCAATGACTGCATTTTCTGAGAAGGCTAAGGAAGTTTTGCATGTCCAACACCATCCTCAGCAACTTCTGCAGATGTACAAATGAGAGAATTTTCTCCCACTCTATTACAGTATGGTTCAGGAGTAGTACAACATGGGATCATAAGGTTCTGCAGTGAGTAATAAAACCGGCACAAAACATCACTGGAGTAACACTTCCTGCACTGGAGGGCATCTACAACAAAACAGTATTTAGGAGGGGCCCAAAACATTATCATCGACACTACCCACCCACAACACAAACTGTTTATGCTGATACCATCAGGGAGGTGTTACAAGAGCATGGTAACCAGAACAAGGAGGCTGAAAGACAGCTTTATACCTCAACCAATTAGACTGTTAAATAAAATTCATATAATACCTCTCCCTCCAGTATTATAGGCTGGTTCACATTTGGAGGGAAACAAGCTTTTTTTGCACAAATGCGCTGTTTTGTACAGTTATATATATGAATTGATATTGGTATTTATAGTGTTGCTTATGTGTTGTCTTAGATTACTTCTTCTTGTTAATTGTCATTGTTTTTATATGTTGCTGGAGGACTTGCAGAATAAGAATTTCATTGTACTTTGTGATGCTGTCTCTAGTACATATGACAATAAAGTTAAATTTAATTTAATTTAATTTAATTGAATGGCACATTCCAAGGCAGAAATGCAGGTCTACATGAATATATATTAACAACATTTCTCGTTCATGAGTGCATGCATTTGAGACATCTAATTAACAATGGCTATTTATTAAGAATCAATAGTATGGCCTGGAAAACCATATGTTGCCCATTACCTTAACTGTTTGAGCAGTCTTTAGTGATGTTAATTCTCTGGGGGTTCAAAATTATTGTTAATCAAATTGCTTATGCATTAATTTATTTTATTAACTTCATATAATGTGATTATGTGGTATAGTTTGGTGCTGCTGTATGAAAATATCTACATATAATTCCTGTTTGAAGCAGTTCTGTATAGCTCGTAATAGAGTGGGGATATAATGTGATTATGCGGTATAGTTTGGTGCTGCTGTATGAAAATATCTACATATAATTCCTGTTTGAAGCAGTTCTATGTAGCGCGCAGTAGAGTTTGGATCATGGAATTTGCCATTTTCCTCACTGTAGTGTGATCTTGAAGCTGGTATATATAATTTGAGGGGACTTGCCCCATGCAAAGATGTAGATTTATTTTTTTTTTCATTTTTGGAGTTTTCGGAAACTCTTAACCATATGAATTTTGAGTTTCTGAAAACTCAAAGATATAATATAAATTTATATATATATATATATATATATATATATATATATATATATATATATATTTTTTTTTTTTTTTTTTATATTTACTTTCTGAAAACTCAGTGAAATAGTATAAACCCATATATATAAAACATATATGCAACATTCAAAAGACATGCAGTAGGTGGATTGGACACCCTGATGTGGCCGTAGATGCGAGTGTGTATGCAAGTGAGTGGTATGGATGAACTACTGTGGCAGGGCTACCCAGCCGGCAGTGTAAACACTGGCTCAAGATGACTGACACTGTTTAAAGTGACACCCCGACCCCATGTGCAAAATGGTAAAAAGAGGCTAAGGATGGATGGATATCTATAAATACAAATAGATATAAATCTATATCTGTATCTATATCTATATCTCTACCTATATCTATATGTATGTAGATGTATATAGAAAGAGACAGAGCTTTTGAGCATTTTCTGGCTTGTTAAACTTGATTTCTGTGTTGGTAACTGTATTTAGAACACAACCTAGAGCTGATTATTAAATTTCCTGCCTGCACTTATTTTTAAAATCGTTTTTTTTCTTAAAACTTGCATTTCATCTGTCTCTGGCCTAGCACTCAAGTGTGTGGTCATTTACTGCACTGTTCTAACTTGCTGATACCTGTTAACCTCTGCTTTCCTTAAAAAAAAACAAAAAAACAAAAAAATCTTGCTTTTTTCCCACTTTTCTGAGATTTAAAAAAGTTCAGTTACAGATTTGCTGTTCTGAACTGTTTGTAAGTTTCTTGGAGGCCATTGTTTGCTTGGGCTAAAGGGAAGTCCCTGTGTTCATCAGTGGCAGTGATAAACATTGAGCAACCTGCCTGCCCCTGTGGGAGTGGTTACTGCCTTGAAACTGTAGTTTTATTGGCCATTTTGGGTCAATTCCTAACTCCTTGATCTCCCTCTCTTAAAACCCTCTTTTGCGCGTTTTTCCGCCTAATTGGGTTTAAACTATTCCTGGCTCCACGAAGTCTGCTCTTCACTTTTTCCCTTAGAACTGCTCTATCTCTAAAAGTAAACACCATATTCTCATTCTAAGGCCCCTCACTGGTCCAAATAAGTAATTTTACAAGTTAGCACTAATAAACCATAAGCACTACTTACTCTTATGCTCTCTATGATTACCTTGTCCCCTATTGGTCCATTTTAATTCAGTTCCCTATATTACTCTAGCATGTCCAAAGGTCAGTCAATGGTTTCCTCTCCAGTCCAGCTGGTGAATCTAGGAATTTTGAGGCAATGTTACAACTGTCTCATGTACACTGACAACCCTCTCCTCCTCCAAAGAGGCTCCAATATATGTGAGAGATGCAACCATATTGCCAAACTGGAGGCTGAGCTCTCTCATCTCAAAACTGGTGTAACCAGTCAGGAGGAGAAGGTAACCTCACACAACACAATTCCAGTATCACATAGTCCCACCACAACAGTGAACCAAACACATAAAAACACAAAAACATACTCGGAGGCTCTAAATATCAATCTACCTAAGCAACAGAGACCTCCAAAGCAGACATCCAAGCAAACGCTACCCCAAAACAAAACACGTACAACACATAGCACACAAAGTCAGTGTACCAAGCAGTCATAGCCCTTAAGGCTGAATAACACACCTGATACTCTTGTAATAGGTGACTCTATTGTCAGACACACTGAAGTCCTGCTCACCAGGCTGAATAAAGAGAAGGTCACAGTGAGCTGCCTGTCAGGCGCTAGGATCCGCCACATAATGCAAGCACTCAGGTCACTCCAAAGCAAATACAAATATGACTCAGTCATTGTACATGCTGGCATGAATGACCTGAGACGTACCTCCCTTGACTACATGAAAAGAGACATAGAGGAGCCCTCTGATCATGTAGCCCAGGCCGGTATGACCCTGACCTTGAGCAGCATCTTACCCTCACCTAGAATGATGCCACAGTATAAAGACAAAATGATCGATTTTAACAATTGGCTAAAATTGTGGTGTCATTCAAAGGGGATCCAGTGTCTGTCAGCCTAGGATGACATGCTCGACAAGCCACGTTGCTTCGCTAGGGACAGCTTGCACCTGTCACCCCTGGGCTTTCGGATATTGGCAAAGGCTCTTGCCACCCCCATAGTGCCTTTTTTAGGCAAGGCTCAAAAGTCAAACCCACCTCCATAGACAGCACAAGGAACAAGAAACTAAGGGTAATGCTGCTAAACGCCAGAAGTCTTAACCTCAAGATGCATGCACTCAAAGCTCTCCTCAGTATGGAGAACATCGATATCTGTGCAGTGACAGAAACCTGGTTCAAGGCTCCAGAGAGCACCTCAGCACTACCAGGTTATACCTCATATCATGCTTTTCGACCCCAAAACCCGGACCGAACCACAAAAGGAGGGGGAGTTTCCATATTTATCAAGGATATCCACACCTCCAGGTTAGCGGCATTGCACGAAGTATCAGAGACCATCCATATGCAACTGACATTGGGCAAGATTGCTTTTCAGTTTATAGCATCCTACAGACCACCTTCTCAAAGTCAGGAATCCCACTCAGCTTTCCTGAAAACATTGGAGAACATGAAGATCTCACCGAACACCATTATATTGGGTGACTTCAACTACCCAAACATAGACTGGGAGCATTACTCAAGCCCCAGCACCTTAGCCCAAAGGTTCCTGGAATTTATAAACTCAAATGCTATGGAACAACTAGTCACCACTCCCAGAAGAGGGGAAAACATGCTAGACCTGATAATTACCAACATGGGGACTCTATGCTCCATACCAGAAGTATATCCCTCATTGGTAAGATCAGACCATAAATTAATTTCACTGGATATCCACATCCCGACCCCACCCCCAGCCCAGAAAACCACAGTGAAAAACTTCTCAAAAGCGAACTTCACACTTCTCAAAACCAAAGTGGAATCCTTCAAGGCCCCAGAGCCAGTGGAAACTACAGCCCAAACTGCAGAATCCTATATAAACGCATTCTACGGACATCTCCAGGAATGCATGGATCATACTATCCCAAACAAAATCAAGACCCAATCATCCAAAGGTAGGCGTCCAGTCTGATGGACCCCATCCTTAAATAAACTGTACAACAGAAGGAGGAAGCTACTACATGATAGAGCAAAATCCCTAAATGGGAAGGCATCTCTGATCAGTACTAGCAAAAAATTACGATCCCTCATAAAATCCTCCAAGGCCAGCTTCGAGAGAAAAATTGCACAGGACACTAAAGACAATCATAAGGCTTTTTTCAGTTATGTTAGGAACCTGGGATGCAACTCCCAGACTTGTTCTGAGTTGATTCTAAATGACAAAAAATACACTGAACCCACAGACATCGCCAATATCCTGGCAGACAGGTTCAGTGCAAACTTCTCCACCCCCTCCTCCCCAAAAGAGCAAGTATCTATCCCAGCAGAGTACAGCCTCCCAAACATCTCTGATGCTCAGGTGAAGGCCGCCCTCTCCAAAGCAAAAAACACTGCATCCATGGGACCAGATGGTGTCCCGGGTTGTGTCCTACATGAACTCCAAGAAGAACTAATCCCTCAAGTAAAACTGCTGTACAATCTCAGCCTCACTACAGGATATGTGCCCAAAGAATGGCGTACAGCAACAGTGGTCCCACTCCACAAAGGTGGCACCTCTGCGGACCCTGGAAACTATCGCCCCATAAGCCTGACTAGCCTAGTCTGCAAGGCTATGGAGAGGATCATCATGGAACTCATAAACAAAGACATTGGGGACATACAGACACTAGATCCTACCCAATTTGGCTTTGTCAAGGGCAGATCCTGCCTTTTGAACCTGGTCGACTTCTTCGAAACAGTCACCAAGGCCATAGATGAGGGGAAGGTAGTCCACACAGCCTATCTCGACCTCACAAAGGCATTTGACACAATACCCCGCTCAGGCATCATAGATAAACTATCCAGCCTAAATATAAACCCCTATGTCACAAGATGGGTCGCAAACTGGCTCAAAGACAGAACCCACATAGTCCGAGTTGCTGGGGCCATGTCAGACTCGAAACCGGTCACAAGTGGCGTCCCACAAGGTTCTGTCCTGGGACCTCTCTTGTTCAGTATTTACTTTTCTGAGGTACAGGCCAACGTGGGAGGACTATGGCTTACCAAGTTCACAGATGACTGCAAACTGGGCGCCATAATTGACTCTCCAGCTGACACAAACATCCTTCAAAAAGGTCTCACAGAGATGGATAACTGGTGCCAAAGCCATGGTCTAAAGCTAAATACCAAAAAGTGTATAGTCATACCCTTTGGCAAAAACAATGTGCCCACAAATTACCACATAGGTGGTAACCCATTAAGTACAGATTAGGGATCTGGGGACCCAAGTTGATAGCAATCTCTCCTTTGACAACCACATTGCCAAAGTGGTTAGAAAGACCTTCTACATAGCCCACCTCATCATGAAAGGATTCACATCTAGATCAAGAGAGGTAATCGTGCCCCTTTATTCCTCCCTCATCAGGCCCATCATAGAATACAATGCCCCCTTTGGGATGTACCTTATCCGACACCTGCAGCAATTGGAAAGACCCCAAAAGTACCTCACCAGGAGTATCAAGGGACTCAAACAGATGTCATATGCTGCTCGGTTAAAAACCTCCAGCTCTACTCAGTTGCATACCACCTACTTCGAGGCGATCTATGCCTGACATATAAAGCTATGTCCAACCCAGAATTAATGGACATGCTCCAACTCAGTAAATCTAAATCCCTTAGAGCCACGTGCTCGAGGGACTTGAACCTCAGCACAGAAATAAATAGAACATGCTGGAGGGACAGATTCATAACCCAGAGGCTCCCTTCACTCTGGAATAGAATTCCAATTCATGTTAGGCAGAGCACCTTACTGACTCTCTTCAAGAAGAATCTTGATGAGTGGATGGGGGATCGTAGGTTTGTCCCGGGGATTACTTCAGTGTCACTATTAGACAGAGGCACAGTAAACTAAACTTTAAAAAGGGCACAGTATACTCAAATCAAGGGGTGGAATAAGCCAAACACAATCGGGCTAGGCTTATAAATGCCCCAGGTCAGATAGCCTAGTATGACTATGAACCTATGAACCTATGAGAGAGCTACATGAATATTTAGAAACATACACACATACGTATATAAAGTCCTATATGTTAGATTTGGGGGTACACAGCTGTTTCTATCTATGTAAAGATATGTCAGTGTAAGCATTGTTCATGCATATCTGAGCTGTTACGTATGTCACAGTACGAGTACTTCTCATATATTAATCTGGGGTACATGCTACCATTGAAAATGTAATGCTCAACTACTTGCCCATATAACATTAACCTTGTTTAATTATGCTATCCACTGTGTGTAATGGTGAGCACATCAATCTTCATATAATACACTGGTGGTGAGCACATCAATCTACATATAATACATTGGGTCTTTAGCAATCCAGTATACTTCTGTACAGAACATTCCATGGGTAGAAAAGGTCACCTGATACAGTAAGTTATACTGTAACTGTGCATTCACAGATCAAAGATGTCTGATTAATGGCAATGTATTATTTTATAGTATAAAACAAGTAGCTAGACAGTTAGGTTTCTAGACTCTGGTGTAGATGTAGGAGATGACTCTATGTTTGAATCTAGCTTCCTGCAGATTGAAGATAGTTATACTTGTGTATATAATACATGTGCACTGTCAATAATGACTACACATGTAAAAAATGTTACCCAGACTTGTATGAAACTGCTTGAGTATGTAAAGGGTTTATTCTTATAATGTTATGCACAGAAGTAATGTAGCATTAAGTTCTGTCTAACCTCATAATATGGAATCATTGCTGTTGTTTAATATTTACACTGCATATACTCCAGCAGATGCTGAAGAGGTCACTGAGCATCAGGCGGATGCACAGACTTGAGAAGCAGCAAGGAAAGAGAGGAATATGTTAATATCTTACACCTTATTGGTACCCTATATGACTAATGTCCTTTCATTGCCTCCATTTGGAAATATTTATGGAAATGGTATCCCCAAATGCAAATATGTGCACAAACTTTCCATAATGCAACATCAAAGTATATCTCCTAATTGTTAAATTGTTGAATATCACATTTGCTGTACACATCAGTTTGTGTACCCTGCATTTGTAAATATCAACTTCAACTACCCCACCATTAAATGGGAAAACTATTCGTGTACCAACTCCTTAGCTCAACGCTTTCTGAAATTCATAAACTCCAAAGCCCTAAATCAACTTATCCACACCCCACCAGGGGCAGCAATATCCTAGACCTAGTCATTACCAACATGAGTGACCAGTATTCCACACCTGAAGTCAACTCCTCATTGGTCCGATCCGACCATAAGCTTATCACCCTTGAAATCCAAATCCCACCCCAACTCCCCATTAAGGAAACCACAGTAAAACATTTCTCCAAAGCCAACTTCATGCTTCTTAAGACAGAAGTGGTGAACTTCATGACACTCATGCAGATGGACAATACAGTTACAACTGCTGAATCATACACAAATGCACTCTATAAGCACTTACACTAGTGCATGGATCGTGCTATCCCAAACAGAACCAAGACACTATCCTCCAAAAAAGAAAGCCAATCTGGTAGTCCCCTGCCATAAACAAACTGTACAACAGAAGGAAGAAACTGTTGCAAAAGAGAGTAAAATCCCATGAGTGGAGGAGCTCCCTGGTCA
This sequence comes from Protopterus annectens, assembly GCF_019279795.1. Lineage (NCBI taxonomy): Eukaryota > Metazoa > Chordata > Ceratodontiformes > Protopteridae > Protopterus > Protopterus annectens. The sequence goes on along the minus strand of NC_056728.1, from coordinate 448,682,422 downwards.
GCCCCAGTAAGAAGCCGAGATCCCTTATAAGATCCTCCAAAGCTATCTACGAAAACAAAATCACCACTAAATCCAAGGACAACCACTAAGCATTCTATAGCTATGTCAAGAACCTAAATGGCAACACCCAGATCTGCTCTGAGTTACAGCACAAAGGCAAGAAAATTACAGAACCAACTGATATTGCCAACATCCTGGCAGATAGGTTCAGTGCTAACTTTACCTACCTCTCACCCCCCTAAAGAGCCCATATCTATACAGGAAGAATGCAGAGTCCTTGTAATCACAACTACGCAGGTAAAAGCTGCACTCTCTAAAGCCAAAAACACAGCATCCCTGGGACCGGACAACATCCCAGGCTGCATTTTACACGAACTTCAGAATGAACTGGCTCCCCACTTTTGCCTCATGTTAAATAATAGCCTTGCATCAGGCTTTGTGCCCACTGAATGGTGCACAGCAACAGTTATCCCACTCCACAAAGGGGGAGCCACCACTGATCCCAAGAACTATCGACCTATTAGCCTGACGAGCCTGGTCTGCAAGGCCATGGAATGTATCATCATGGAACTCATAAACAAAGACATTGATAACCTCCAAACTCTGGATCCCACCCAGTTCAGGTTTGTGAAAGGCAGATCATGCCTCCTGAACCTGATCAACTTCTTTGAGGCAGTCACAAAAGCCATGGATGAGGGTAAGGTGGCTCACACAGCCTATCTTGACCTCGCCAAGGCTTTCGACACCATCCCCCATTCTGAAATTATAGCTAAACTCACTAAACTAGGTATAAATCCCTACATCACAAGATGGGTTGCCAACTGGCTCACTGACAGAACCCACACTGTAAATGTTGCAGACTCCAAATCTGACCTCAAAGCAGTGACAAGTGGAGTACCACAGGTTTCCATCCTGGGACCTCTCCTGTTTGGTATCTACTTCTCTGAAGTACAGGCTAACACAGAAGGCCTCTAGCTAATGAAGTTCACAGATGACTGCAAACTAGGAGCCATAGTCAAGTCCCCAAATGATGTGGACATCCTACATAAGGGCCTCAATGAGACAGATGCCTGGTGTCAGAGCCATGGCCTCAAGCTCAATGCCAAAAAGTGCAGTGTCATCCTCTTTGGTAAAAACTCTGTACCCATGAACTACCACATAGGCATCAATCTACTTAACACCGAATGCATGATAAGAGACCTTGGGACCCAGGTGGACAGTAGTCTCTCCTTTGATAATGACATCACCACAGTAGTCAGGAAGGCCTTCTACGTGGCACACCTCATCATAAAAGGGTTCTCATCCAGGAAAAAAGAGGTCATTGTTCCCCTATACTCGACCCATTATAGAGTGCAGCGCCCCTTTTGAATGCACCTCACAAGACATCTGCAGCAGCTGGAAAGGCCACAGAAGTACCTCACCAAGAGGATTACTGGCCTCAAGCAAATGCCCTACACTGACCGCCTCAAAAAACTCCAGCTTTAATCCGTAACATATCGCCTACTCTGAGGTGATTTCTGTGTAACATATAAAGCTATGTCAAACCCAGAGCTAATGGACATGCTACACCTAAAGAAATCCCAATCCCTCTGAGCTACATGCTCTAGGGACCTAAACCTCGTCACCACAATGAACAGGACATGCTGGAGGGATAGATTCCTGTCCCAGAAACTTCCCATACTCTGGAACAGGCTACCCATCTATGTCAAGCAAAGTTCTTCATTAGCACTCTTCAAGAAAAATCTTGATGAGTGAATGGAAAATAGGAAATACACCCCAGGAATCACTTCTGTGTCTCTGCTCAACAGTGGCACAGGAAAATAACTTTCTTGGGTGGCATAAGCCATGGAACCTTGTTGGCTAGGTTTACCTAGGCCCTTGGGCCGATAGCCTAGTACCTACCTATGAACCTATGAAATATTTGTTAGCTGGTAATGTGAGGTAAGATGATGTTTGCAGATGCATTCTAAATGCTAGTCATTGTCGTAATTGTTTAGACTTGAGTGTGTTATACATCAGGTATCTGTGTTTTCTGGGTTGAGATCTGCTGCTGATAGTATGCATCACAGTTCCTTCTGTCTTATCAGACTATATTGGGTAACTTATATGTATGGTAGTGGGTGCTCAGTTCATTTCATAGTATGTATGTGTTGCTTGCTCATGTATTGGATGGGGATCTGCTGTTTTACAGTGTCAGTGCTATTAGCAGAATTACAACACTGTGCTGTTTGGGTTCTGCTCTTCTTGCACCTAAGTTTTTTATGGTTGTTAGAACATTTCACATACTTGCATATGTTTTGTGCATTACTGTATTAACAAGCACTCTTCTGTGTGTTGGGTTGGAGGACCTTTTCCAATGATGTTTAATATAATCATCTACTGTTTCAGGATGCAGCTGCATATGCCTGTGTAATCTCCTTGGGTTGAATGATAGTTATATGATTATACATATTATTTGACAACAATATGTATGTACAGATAGATCTGAAAACTGTTTGTATATACTTCTGTAATATACATATATCATAGCATGGTCATGCTGTATATTGTAAGGACAATCTGTAAAGATGTGACACATGCATTCCACTCACAATGTACTGTAAGGATTCTGTGAGGTTATATTCTACCCATAGTGCCATGTTAAGATAATTTGTATAAACATCCCAACAATGTACTGGTACTTGTACATATTTGGATTTGGCAAACAGCACATGTCCAACTAGGGATATCTAAACATGTATTAGAAGTGGTATGTATCATTTCATGTTACTTTTCGTAATGACACCTCAACATATTGTGGGGTGTTCTTCAATGTAGTTTGAGTCTCTCTATGTGGTAGGTATTGCTTTCATGGTATGTTACTCACAATCTCTACCAAGTGACTTTGTATCTAAGTAATGTTTATTACTTTAGATGTGAAACATTCCTGTGTGTGTAAATGTGTTTATGCATGTGTTTTGTCCAGACATATGGAATCCTGTTAGTGGCAAACATGCACATGTTACAACAGATTTCTTTAAATTGACGTCTTTATGCATATTGTTTTACTATTTTGAGGGCACACTCAGTCATTTCTTGGAAGCATCCTAGATTATTACCGTCTATGTGTTGTGGTGATGTCAGTACTGCATATGGCAGGATGTGTTTGCAACTTGACAGCCTCTCTTCTGATTGTGATAATCATTCTTAAGGGGAAGTGTTATTAGTTTTATAATTTCAAGGTAATACTCATGTAAGGAAATCATTGCTGTCATTTATTACACATCATGTAGTTCTGTGGATCTGTGCATGCCATATCATTAGAAGTAAATTAGTAAGCTGATAATTTACTTTGACTCATATATGCCTTTCAATATAGCAATGTTTTAACACTGTTAAATGGCTCTACATTCATAATACAAAATAATTTCACAAGGCAAATTGTGACTGCTAGTACTGCTAATTTTCCTACACCTAGAGTGATTGCTCAAGAGTAGATTTTAGCAATGATGGTTGTGTAGTCTGTGACTGAGTGATAGCTTGCACATTATTTTTACTACTACATTCCTGTTTTCCAGTGCATTGTAGCATGTTCCTATTTTATGTCTGTTACAAAAAGCAACTAGAGCAATTGTTTTAGGGGTTGATAGTATTCTCAAGGATTGAGGGAAAGCTTGTACCTTTACTATTAGTGCATTTACTGGTTGAACATTAGCATGTAGCAGCTTAGTACCTTCTTTTACAAAAGTTCTGCATGTGCACTGTACCTGATTTTGTCTGTATGTGGGTGTTTCAGCTGGGCCATTTTGTCTCTCTGCCCACACTTTGATTCCATTAGCCTTTTATTTATAATTGGACTGCATTTTAAGCACATGTACCTAAACATATCTATTAATATTGGGCTACAAATAACAATGTCCTTCTAGTCCCTATCTGCTTTCTAACTGCAAGTCTCGTCCCCCACCTATTCCCCTTTTTCATACTTTCTCTGCTTTTAATCTGCCTCTCCTAGCTCCCATCTTCCATCTCAGTTGTCTATTCCTCACCTTACTATTCTCTTCCCAGCTTTTCCTATATGCCTCAGATTTTTTTCATGTAAATATCCTGCTGTACCAAAGCAACTTAACCTCCCATCTCTTGCCCTCTTCATAGGTATCAAGCAACTAAACTGCTCACAACTGTATCTACCTGTAACTCCTTTACTGTATGGAACAGAAATTGCAGCATAGGAATTACACACACACCGCGGGCATCAGGCAGACATCTACTGCTGCATAATTACTTTGGATGTGTATGTAAGATCTAAGTGCAAGTACCTGTTCCTTGCTAAGCTGCATCACATCACTGGGATGCCATTTGTATCCTCCCCAATTTGGCCTATTTGTGTAAGCCTACACCACCCAGCCCATTAAGTCTGTATTAGATGCAAAAGTCCCCGTTGCATTATCTTATATTTGTACTACTAGTAATGGCAAAGGGTCCATCTGGTCAGTGGTCTAACACCTGTGCAAATTAAATTAGAAGTCACTTGACCTGCTAACTGTATTGTGAGCATTTTAGCCTAATGTTTCATATTTTACTGGCTAGCTGCCCACTGTACTGCACTCACCTAGTCTGTAGTTTGTGTTACTGATTGTTTCTCACTGAGATTCAGAAACCAGGTTCCTACACACTCTGTTCACCCTCACTGCACTCGGGCTCACTCTGCTCCCGTACCCTGCCCCCATTCCCACCCATCCTCTCTCATTACATTTATACCCCCCCACTTTCATTACATTTATAGCTAAGTACGCTACACCCCTTCCTACTTCCAACCAATGAAATCACACCTCCCTAGGCTCCAATTACAATGTCACATCCTCCAATTTCTACAACCAGCACTACCCCCATAACCTCAAATTACACACATATCGCAACACCTACCTATTCCACCACCCACATTCTACCTAAATCCAAACAATAGGACAACTTACAACCCAGAGGAACTTACTCCTCCAATTAACAATCACACAGTTTATTAAGTTAAAACTACTCTCTAGTTAAATATATCCCAACCTACCAATAATAGCACTGCAACAGAATACTGCAAAGTATGATAACATTATACACTTTGATAAACATAGCACTCACTATTACTGCCAATATCAACTCATACCATAAAAATATCAGTTCCAACTCAATAACTCGATCACCAACCAACCCAGTTCCCCCAAAATAAGACTCAACACTCATTCTGCCTCCCCAAGAATCATCACACCTCCTCCTATACATTTAGCCCCACTCAACACACCCCTAGTATAAGACCAAAAACTGCTTCTCCCTACAATTTCACCTGTGCATGACCAAATACTTACAAGCCATTGTCCATACTGCATCACAGCTGCTATCCAGCAGTGACATCCACCCAAATCCTGGCCCAACAATTAATCCCAATTCCCTAAACCATTAGTACAGTAAACTCCCAGAGGAATACAACAGACCTACTAATACTTAATATCAACATAAGAAGCATAGTCAACAAAATAGAAGAGCTGCATGAAGCCCTGTACCTATACTCCCCTGATACATTCCTCCTCACAGAGACCTGGCTCAAGCCACATAGTAATAACAAAGAGTTACTTCATCAAGGTCCTCTTCCCCAAGGCTATATACCCAGGAAAGATAGGACAACCAAAAGGGATGGTGGTATTGCCATATTATACAAAAGCAACCTTACAATAGACATTATGAGTATAAATCCCCCTACATTTAATAACACATAAACCCTATTCACCAAACTAAAACTCAAAGCTCAAAAACAACTGAACATAATTGGCACATATATTCCCCCCGGTAACAATATGGACACACTAGATGCAATTCTCCATTGGTCAACCCAGGCCCTCCCCCAAGAAACACTCATACTAGGAGATTTTAATATCAGCTGGTCCACATGTATCTCTCCCCTACCCACCACTGACATAAACCTACATGGCTTTACTCAACTAATCCAAACCCCTACAAGAATTGACAAATCAACCAATAAAGAATGTGTTTTAGACTGGATCCTCACTAATTGGCCTACTCAACCCTACATCTCTGGGACACTACCTGTCAATCTCAGTGACCACCCACCTACATTTGGGCTAAGGCACCACATTAAACCCACAAAAAACATCCTCTCTACAACAAATATGCTACACAAAAAAATTTCAAATCCCAGGACCTCATAACTGCTCTAAATCATTGTAACTGGTCACCTACTCATAAACCTACCCTGGACAAAGCAGTGGATTACTTCAACTCTACTTTTGTAAACATACTCAACCAGCTTGCCCCTACTAGAACAGTAAGAACAAAATCCAACTATGCCCCCGGCTTATCAAAAATACCAGTCAACTCCTAAAACAGAGAGATAATGCTTGGTAAGCATGGCGGCAAAACAAAACCAGCCAAAACAGGCAATACTACCTTGAACTAAGAAACAAGTCCAAAAAAACAAATAAGAATTGACAAGAGAAACTACTACACCGAGGTTCAGGCCAAACAGAGAACAAACCCTCAAACATTTTGGGCAGGCATGAATAAAATACTATAACCAGGGAAAACCACTACCCCCCCCCAATATTGACACCTCCACTACCAAAACTGTTAGTCAATTTAATGAATACTTCACCAACTCTATTCAAAATCTGTTTAATAACAGCTCTACCACAACTCAAACAAACCCCCAAGCACCAACAATAGACCAAAACAGTTATTCCCTACAACCAGTCCCAACCAATACAATATATTAATATCTGATAAAACTAAAACCCTCTACCCTTGCAGCTGATAAACTCCTAGGTGAATACCTCATGATTGCAGTCAAAGTAATCTCATATCCTATCTCCATATTAATTAACAAGTCAACAGCCAAACAACATATTCCATCCCTCTGGAAGATCTCTCCTATAATACCAATACACAAACGTGGCAATTCCACTGAATTAACTAACTACCGTCTAATTGCCATACTATTTCCCCCCTATCAAAAATCCTTGAGAAATGCATTCATTGCCAAATTCTAAACTATGTACTAACAATCTCCTGGCTGAAATAGAACACAGATTCTGCCCAAACCATAGTACCACTACTACCCTTATTAGTTTCTCAATTACCATAAATCAACAATGAAATAAGGGTATTCTTGTCTCTACCATATTCTTGGACCTCTCCAAAGCTTTTGACATGGTTACCAATTCCAAACTACTAACTGCACTCTCAGAACTCAAACAACACTACTCCACAATATCATGGTTCAAAAATGATCTTACAATCAAATTCAGTCTCGTCCTGAAGACATATATGTTATATGTTATGACTTATTATCAACTGTTCAAACCTAATACTATCTAAAGTCTACTCATGTCAGGCTAAATGTAAATATTGTACATAGTTAATTAATTATTCAATTTGTTATTTAATTGTAATTGAGTACTCGTTGTGTTATATTTTCAAAATAAAAATTACCTGAGTAAAAAAAAAACAATATCTCTCAAACCATCAACAATGGAAAACAGCCTATCCCCCTTCTCCCTGTAAACTTAGGAGTTCCACAAGGATTCATCCTTGGACCCCTTCTATTCACCATATTTATCAACAACCTGCCCAAAGCTACCCTCCATGCCAACCGGGTCCAATATCCTGATGATTATACCCTAATATACTCTGCCCCATCACTCCAATAATTACAGCAAATCACCCAATAATCCTTTTCAGCAATAGAAAAATGGATATCTGACTCACAACTAATACTCATCCCTAAAAAAAAAACAACTAATATTGTTCAATCCCTTTAAAGCTATAGACCCAATTCCATTATTTAAAATAAAATCCTCCAAGAATACCTCCATCACACCCATTGCCCAAACTAAACTATTAGGCATGATCATAGATCACAATATGAAATTCGATAAACATGTAGCTCAAACCATCACAAAATTTCACAAAAAATAGGTATCCTCTATAAATGCAAAAATTACCTAACCTCTGAAAGTAAACTCACCATAGCAAGAACCCACCTGCTCTCCACACTACTGTATGGCTCCCCAGTACTAATTAATCTAAACAAAGGAAACCTAAATAAACTAAGTATCTGCTATAACAAAATAGCAAAATTTGCCACAGACTCCTCCTACAGATCCCACCATTGCCAATCCCTTAAGAAACTATCCAGGCTAGAATTACCAAACCTACTAACTTTTAACCAACTCACAATAGCCCACCAAATCCTCTATCACCCAAAAAAACAGCCCTACATGGACTACTTCACCACTACACCAGCAATCATCCACTAAGAAGAACCAACAAATCGCTGGTTAATATTACTAAAAGCAATTATAAGTCTGGGAACTCCCTATATGCTACTGCTATTGCTAAAACATGGTATTCCCTTCCTCTACATATCCTGTTGCTAGAAAACACACATACTTTAACAGCCTTCTTAAGTCACACCTATCCAACTCATGGACTTGCTCCTGTACTAGTCCTGGGTAATAACTACTAATCCTCTTACTCAGACCTCCTCTCTCTCAATAAGCTATCTCATACAGTACTTCTAGCCTCTAAAAGAAGACTGAATACATATTAATATCATTATTATTATTACTACTGCATACTCTTACAGTCTACTGTGTGTGACCACTGATGCAACCATCATATATAATCACCACTGAACATAGGGATTTGACTATATTTAATAGAAATATGAACTATTGACATGTCTTGACACAACTTTTACTGCTGTATAATTGTAACTATGTGTATAAATTCATGTTACTACAAAATGTAGTGCAAATGTTGCCATTGTTGTAATCTTATGCTGTCTCTATTACCCTGTGCATCATTACTGTGCAATAGTGTAAATGTTACCTCTACTTACTGGCTATTTTAATACTGTGTTTTATTACTGTATTTTACTACTGTATCTTATGACTGTATTTTATTATTATATGAAGCTTTTCTTCCCAGGCCTCAACTGAAAATGGGCAGTTCCACCCAGTCAGACTTTTTCTCGGTAAAGAAATGTAAATTAAATAAACAAATACATAAATTATTGCCATTATATGGTGCAACTGACATTGTTCAGTGATTTCTGCATACCTTGATGCAACCTTAACTGTGTATTGTTATGCACTAGTGATATCTCTAACTAAACTATTTCATAGCATGCAAATAGTTATGTACTGATGTGAGTATACTTCTTTCCAAGCCATTTTTTATGCTGTTCTGACATTTACACTGATGTCTCCTATCTCTGTTGTGTTACAATACCACTATGCATAGTATTACTGACATATTCTCTTACACACCTTTGATATTAACACTAGACTATCACACAAAATACATGATGTTTTTTCTTTCCCAATAAGATCACAATGTCTAACCCATTTCTTCAATTGCATGACTGCATTACATATGACATGGATATATTGCAAATGTGTTGCCCTAAATAATCTGACTAACAGCCAGATGTATACTGTGTTAGGGCTGGATATATTGCTTGTTGTGACAATAACAATACGGATTAAGTAATGCTCATCATAGTGACACATCACATGAATAATGAATGCATACTGTACATGGATTCTAGATTGCTTGTATTGTTATGCGTATTCCTGTTATCTTTTGCCATTATTGCTATTTGTTACTATATTGATGAGTTATGCTTACTGTCATGTTACAGAGTCTGGGACCCATGTCATTCCACCCAACCACCAGAGATAATGAAGACTTACTTAACCTCTACCAGCAGATTCCATCCCCAAGGACCTGGAAAGACAGTGAGTTGAAGATGACAATGAGGGTCTAGGACCAGTAGGAGCCGTCATTCCTGCAGACCAACAGTGACAGCAATCACTATCATGCCAGCCAGATGACCTGTGGGACCAGGTACGGGATGAGGTCATGGACATCTTCAAGGCTCAGATACAGGATCTGATGCAGATGTTCTTCAGGGACATGTCACAGGCCATGCTTGACTCCATCTAGGAGATTGTGAAAGAAATAATTTGTGATGTTTGACTTAATAAAGGAGGGCCTGCTGAATCAGAAGTATTGTCTATGTGTTCCACTCATGTCATGCTGCCACCATGGTGTATTCTATGTGGTAACCATTCATTACTAAGTGCACTTTTGTGCACACATCCCAAACTGCAGTCATCCTTGCAATATTCACCTTATGATGCAGACTACATACACAATGCAGATCATATCAGGCTATGTCATTTAGCTGCATTATGACAAATGTTCAGATATGTCACTGCCATTATCACCATCATGTCATGTGAACTTCATATGTTGACATTTATTCTGACAGTGTTATGGACATGCAGGTAAATTATTCCTGCACTCTGTCTAGGACCTGCCTCATTTGCATACAGTGGCCCATGAGATTATTTCTGATCCACTGTGATCTTGTATGTGGCAGATAGTTCTGACACAGATTACAGTGTGCCAGAGTCACATACTTGCCCTGTTGACAGAGCTCATGTAACTACATGAAAAGGTAATGACATATGATGTGTGGTACATTATAGTTGCTAAGTTTTATGATAATCCTCAGACATACTATTGCAGTGTCATTCTCTGGTGCACATGTGCACAGGGTTGCTAAATGTGCATATCCTGCACACATTGTTGTTGCAATGTTGATATTTTGTGTGTTTTTTTTACATACATACATACCATGTCTGGTTATTTCCTATATTTGAGATACTGATATGTCACAGACTACCACTGGCACTCTGTCCTTATGCGTGATGCTTCTTGATAATTTGTGTGCCTTGTATTATGCAGACGTCTTATATTCTCATCATTTGTGCTTAGATTATTCACCTCTGCATAGCCTATCTCATTACTATATGGTGTTATCAGCAAGGATTGACATTCAACATTTTGATTTTGTCATTTTATGACAGTAACATGTTAATGGAATGTTTATTGAATCGCTGTATTGTTCAGTCTTGTTATTATAGCACAACATCACTGTATTGTGCCTGTAGCTTATCTTTTGACATGTATACACCTTTGCTGCCTGTTACACATACTTACATACCTGAATATTTCTCATTCTGCATAATATGCCTGCATTGCTTTGTATGGCTGTACATTTTTATGTCCCTAAGAGCAACAACACACAACATGACCCTTGTGATGTAATAATATAAATGATTATTGCTCCCATAAGTGGTATACCATAGTTGTGTATACATGATTGTACTTTGATCAGTCATTCACATTTACATGTGTGACAACCCACCACTGGATCTGTAATCAAGAAGCCTCAATCTTCATCCCTGGCAACAGTGGGGGACATTCACTGAGAGGATGACAAATGCAGACACATAGTATTTCCAGATGCAGTTAGCTGCATCAAGTGCAATTTCCTTTAAGGGCACACAGAGACCACAGTCAGTCCGGGGCTGGTTTCTCCCTCTTCTTCTAGATCCCCAGTAAGACTCCCCATTGGCATAGCTATAGAGTTGAGATCTCAGCTGAATGACTAAGCCAAGACCTCCAAAACCCTCTCTGTCCAACTGGTGCTTCATGTACTTGCCCAAGTAGCTAAAACACACAGTCTTTGATGTTTGATTTACACACCCACACACCTGGGAAAGGCTGGCACAGGTTTACTTGCTATGCCCCCTTCTGCCAAGACTATAAGGTAGTTTCCACTGCCACCAGCCATTCCTCAATAGCTACTTTAAGGCACTTAAGAAAAGGGTGACCAATTTTACTGTATAATATTAATATTAATACAGATTATAGTTTGACCAAGAGCAAGGCTATTAGGAATGGCCCACACAGTGTCAGCAAATAAATATACAAGTACTGTCAAAACTTAAATATGACTTCACAGATCAGCCACAATGAAAGGTTCATGGACTAGTACTAGGCTAACTGCCCTTTTGGGCCATTTTAAGCCTAGCCAGTTACCCCATGTGAGAATCAAACCCTGCACCTTGTATTGGTAAGGTAAACAACTTAACCATTATGCCAACCTCCCACCCCAAAATACTTTAAATCTTAAAACATACACACACACACACACACACACACACACACACACACACACACACACACACACACACACACACACACACACACACACACACATGACAGAACTGAGATTAGAACCCCTGCCTATCTAGTTATTTGTACTATACTGTTATGTAGTTAGCATACACGACGCATAGCTTATATATAGTTTAAATATATTTAATAATAAATAAAAGAACAAAACAATACTAAATATATATTTACAGTGACATCAGTGTCCAAAACCACAGGAAATATTTAAAATAACATTGCAGTACAGGCTCACACAAATAAAGAAGAACATCTAAACTAAGCTATACTATATTCCTGACTGCATCTAGGAGAGTTATACTTTTCCCTAGGAATTTACTTTATTAGAGCAAGGCAGATGTGGTGAGTGGATCTTGTTGTTGTTGTCAGGTCCAAAACATAATGCAGAATGATCTGTCTCACTAAGAGACTTCTCAAAATAATATGTAAAATATTTCTGCTGGGATAGCTTGCAGAATGACATAATTTCTCGTCATCTGACTTCTAGTTCCCAGGCCAAATCCCCCATTACTGATGCTGGCAGTATTTAGCATCTACCTGTAAATATATACAGACAAGGGCTTTTCCTCAGATCTTTGGCAGATGGTGGAAGTCTTAAAACAATTGCATTCCTTCATGCTTCAAAAGTAGCAATTAGTTCACTCCAAGGACAATGCAGAAAGCTTCCTAGTATAGACCTTGTGTCTCTAGCTACATTGAAAATGTGAGAGATAGCATCTTTATTGAATCCTATATAGTAATTTAATTTCAGATATTTTTCTAAGGTTTGCTGGACTGATGTTAACCTCCTGCATTCCAGTTTCCACTGTTACATTTAAACAGTTACAATAGTGCATGCACATTTCTGTTCTCTTCCAGTAGGGCAAGCTGTGGATACATTTTAAGCATGAGCCCTTTACAAAATACCTTTTCAACACAAACATCTGTACAGAGCAGTTTGATATACACATGACATACAGTTCTAATACATTTATAACACAAGCATCTTATATAAATCATTTCAATATTCACTAATGACATATAATTATTTACAAAATTCCAGCTAGCTGTTAGGTCCCTAACTACTGGGTCAACTCTTAGTTGTGTCTTAATAATGGAGTAATTAGTCTGGGTGGCATTTTTCTCAAAAGGGACTATAATCCATTTCTTAGCACTGAGTTTTAGTCAGTTACTTTAACACCAGTGTCTGTGTTAGACCCTCTTGTAAGATGTCTGCATCATGGAGGAATCTATGATAGCTCATAATTTGCAGTCATCTGCAAGCTTGGACAGCCCAAGGCCATTGATATTAGCCTTTATCTCCCGGAAATAGATGCCAACACTGAGCTTTGAAGTAACCCGCTGATGATCAGTCTCTTACTAGAGGTAGTATTACCAATCTTGGGTCTTGTCTGTAAGCCAGATGGCAATCCAGTGAATCATGCAGGGGTTTATGTCCAGTTCAGTGAGTTTTTCAATTATACTCAAATGGGTATTGTATCGAATGCCTTAGCCAGGACCAGGTAGATGGTATGCACAGTTTTCCCCTCATCCATTGCCTCATTACCTTCTCAAAGAAATCCACCAGGTTTAGCAGGCATGAGCTCCCCTTGACATAGCCAAGGTTGGTTGGGTCCAGTGTCTGGAGGTTGCCTCTGTCTTTGCAGATCCTTTACATGATAATTCACTCCATGGTTTTACATATTAGACTAGTCAAACTAATTTTGGCATGTACTTATAGTACCGGCTGTTTACCTATTGCACATTACTATGTTGTTTGTGTATCTTAATTGCCATCACTGATGCACAATGCAAGTGTGTCAAGACACAGGCCCTTTGATGCATCCACCTTGCAGAGAGTCTGCAGTCTGTATTATGTTGGGGACACCTGCATGTATGATGTTTTTACTTGGACATGCATGTCCTGTACTTTTATGTGACTGCTTTTTCAGATGTGTTTTTCCTTACTTCTGTGGAAACAGGTTGCCCATTCCCCTTCCTCCATGTATGTTACATATCTACATGGCATTTGTACATGTTTATGTGCACCTTTGTGGTCCATATCATCATTAGCTTATATGTGTAGTGTCATTGTAGGATATTCTGCCACTATGATATGCTGTTATACACATGCAATGTATTTTCACACTTTGTGGTGGTCATTGTGATGTTTGCACTTATATTCAAGTTTTATTTTTGTATCATACAGTCACCTGACATTCCTTCCATTCCTTCCATGTTTCCTGCATACCTGTGATTGCACAGACTTGCATTTGTAATTTCTCATATTCGTATATTTTGTAAAATATTTGAATCATTATGTGCTCTCTACATGGCAAGTTAACACTGCATTCCATTGGTGTGGTATATGTGCTGTTCATTCTATACATTCATCATGTGTGATATGATGGCATGTCCCATAGATACATTGCATACCTGAAAATCATCTTTGCTGTCTCTGGCATGTAATGTCTCTGGTGAAATCAGGATCCCATTTCTCTGGTCCTACTTATTGATTTATAACTCAGCCACAAAACACTTGTGCTGCAGTACTGTGGCTTGGCTTTGTACTTAGTTGTATGCTTCTTGCATGCAGGGTTAGATGTTCTAATCTGACCTCATCTTTACCACACCTACATTTCCTTTGCTGGACGTGCTCATCATTTCTTTTGATTGGCTTACACTTGTAATACCAACAACCTATTGGATGATAATGTTTGTTGTCCATTGCATTGTAATGCAATGTAAGCAACCCACAGTTAATGTTCTGTGTCCTATGCCTAACATTAGTCGTAATCATTTTGGAATGGACGTCACTGTTTGCAAATTTCACCTCTGCTTGTGCATAGGTAGGTAATGCATTAATGAGGTACATCATGGATGGTATGTACCCCCAACATGTTCATCACCTTTTCTAAACCTGTTTTTTGTAGTCCATATGTCTGTTGTGTGTGTACCTCAAATATCCTTTATGTATATCACCAACTTTTGTTCATCCTGTAGTGTGCTACATATGTTATATGTTTGTACCCTCCCTTTACCCACCTCCTTTTTCCAGGTCTTTTCCATAACTTCTACTCTCTAAAAAATAAAAAAGGGCTTATTCCTACCAAAAAAGTTGCCCCTTTGACTATCCATCTGGTCTTCATATGTAGTCATCGCTCTTGTGATCCCCTTCTCATCACTCTTACACCACATATGCTTTTCTATCACCCTATTTCCATGGCTGTGTGCATTACTTGTTTCCCCCACACATCCCGCATTCATTGTAAGCTACAATTAGCATTGGTGATATGGCTGTGAATGTCACTTTGCTGTAATTAATTTTTTAATGATTTCTTTTGAGGATTACATCAGATTCAAGGAAAAAAAATAATATAAAGAATAAGAATGACAACAAGGCACAGTACACACCCTCCCTAAGTTGTATGCAGTTTGACAGATTTCACTTTGTGATTCTTGAAAAAAGTAACCCCCTATGCAAGGGGAGGGGAATGGCAAATTAGACTTGAACACAAAGACCTTTTGCGGCAAATTAGGCTGAATGCCTTTAATTTTCCAGGGCTTAATTAATATCTTTCAATTCAACCATTACTTAAACTTAATGCCATGAAATTGTAGGATTTAGGATGCATGTTAAAGACTGGACATGAATATATTATTTTTGTGCACTGTTTTTTTTTTATATATATATGCATATTTATTGAACACTATTTTAGGTAAAAAGTGATTTTTATTTAATGACTGGATGAGCCTCTTGACCACATAAAATAACAAATTATAGCTTCTTCCACTCTGCTGGAAGTAACACGAAAGGAGTACTGAGCCACAGTTTGAATTTCTTCACTTCCATAAGCAACAAGTTTCGCACACCTTGCCAAATCAAGCCTTTCACTCTGACAAATGTTTCTGCTGACATCACATTACATTTGGAACGTGTATCTACTTTGAGCTCTGTGCATTTGCCATTTATCTGGACAAGACAAAATGCTTCATTCTTTGCCCTTAAATCTACTGCATTGACCCATTTCCTGAAGCACTGACTCCATCAACATAAAGAGCCGACTTGACCACTGTCAAACTGATCAACTTGTCTCTTAAAATGTTCCCCTTTAATAAAGAAATGTGGGACTTTTGATTTACAAAATCTTTTGAAATTATTCAATTTATTGCATTTGTGGCATTGTTGACCAAAAGCTAAACACTTTTCCCTTTTAGATTCATGATTTCCACAACAATTAAAACAGTTGACAATGAAAATAGGTTGTGCCCCATGCTTTGAGTTTGCTGATTGACTCTTATGCTTCACTGAGACTGTGTAAAGTCTAGAATTTGCTAGAAAGTTCTGGGGTTTGCCAGTGAGTGCTGCAGGTGTTACTGTTGCCATGTGCCTGGGCCCATATCTCTTAGTAATGTGCTGCATACTATAAATATGAGCTTCATCACTGTGCCTTCTAAAGTTGTTCTCATTTGTAAGAATATCTGTGTGCTTTTCTGTGAGCTCATATATCTGACAAATCTCAATGGCCTTATTCAAAGTTAAATCACTGTCACAAAGCAAAATCTTTCTCACAGGATCATCTTTTATGCCACACACAGGTCTGTCCTTTACCAACTCATCCCTTAAATCACAATATCTGTATGTTTTAGCTTTATTTCTCAGTTCAATTATATATGTTGCAAACATTTCACCAGGCTTTTGATTCCTTGTGTAAAATAAGTGCCTTTCCATTCTAACATTTGTCTGGAGGTTACACATTTCTCTAAATTTACATTTTAAGCAATCTGCTCCTCCCTTGACACAGCCTGTACAGAAATATGACAGTTTTCCCCCTCTCCAGCATAGATAGCAGGTGCATACACAAATGTGCCTTTCTATGGCTTCTGACCCAGCTAAATTAAGCAGAATATATGCCTTTGTATGGTCATCTTTATCAGAAAATGCAGCCTGTATGAAAATGTCATACTCTTGTTCAAACACTCTCCAGTTCTCTGCAATATTGCTGTCAACACAAGTGCTCTGGGTTTTTGAAATCCATCTGCCATGCCCACAAAGTAAACACAAACACACTGAAATTATGGCCCTTGTAATTATGTATGAACAAACAGTACAGTGAGCTTCTAAACATATTCAAATGCACAATAAATTCTTCAAAATACTATACTTATCAGAATATGCTCTGTAATGGCTGTACTCTGTGAAATATGCCTTGTAATGGTTGTATTTTGTGAAATGTACCCTGTAATGTACTTTGCGAAATAGCTTTACTGTAACACTGCACAAACATGCCAACACTTTGTACATTTCTGATAATTCAGTTATCTTTGCTTAATATGAAAAATGCGCATGCTTTGTGAAAATGCAGTCATTTCCCCTTATGTATTCATTTTTATTCAATTCAGACTTTAACTCAAACATTTTATGTAGTAATTCAAATATTTTTACCAATATCATACATATCTGTTTATGTGAAAATTATTTAGAACGTTCTGTATCCTCTGTTTCATATTATGCGAAAAGAAATAGTGCTGTGCAAGTTTTAATACCTAGAATTTGTTTCTGACCTGTTTTGTGAAGTTTTGCACAATTTAAGATCATCCACTCTTGTATATTCTACTAGCATCTGAATAAGAGCATCTAGACATTTACACAAACCATTTCTGACCTTATGCTCGTTTGGTATGCCTCTTCTAATTCCATGTCCTTTTAGATATGCCATTTCTGATTCCATGCCCCTTAGACATGTCGCTTCTGACACCATGTCCTTTTAGACATCCCACTTCAGACACCATGTTGCTCATTCATCTCTAACACAAATAACAAGAAGGCTGTTTTTTTTTTGTTCAGATGCCTTAACACATAGAAACACATCAGGATGGATAGCATCATCATAAAATACCAACAAACTAATTAACAGGCAGACCTTATATACATACATGCTTACATCTCAACTACACACTACAAAATGGCAGGCTCGCGTGTGCTCAGTATTTATACACTTGTGCAAGCCCTTGGATAGTGTCTTAAAGGTATATACACTCATATTGATATACAATATCCTTCAGAAAATGCATGCTAACACAAATCCTGTTATTCTAGTATCTTCCTATGTTTATAAGAGCAATATTCAAAATCTTTCCCTATTTTTGGCCCTTCATCCTCACTTTATTTTTGGCTTTATCCAGAATTCTTGTGCTAAGAGGATGAGAGGTATGACTATATCAAGTTTTTGGAAACTCGAAATCCATATGTTCAAGATAATATGACTGAGTTTCTAAAAACTCAAAATTTTGCAGGGGGCAAGTCCCCATCTTTCCCCACACCCTCTTCAAATTATATATAGCAACTCCAAGATCGCACTACACTGGGGAAAAGGGTAACTTTCCCAATCCCCACTATACTGTGATCTGCAAAGAAGTGCTTCAATGGGGAATTTACCATTTCCCCCACTATAGTGTGATCTCAAAGATGGTATGTATAATTAGCAGGGGCTGTGGGGGTGCAAAGGCTTGCACCCCCCCCAAAAAAAACATAGATTTGTTATTTTTTTTTAATTTTGAGATTTTGGAAACACAGTCATATGGTTATGACCATATGAATTTTGAGTTTCTTGAAAGTTGATGATATAAATACATACACACATGATATAGATATATGTTCATGTCCCTTTAGTACTATGAAACATTTGATATTGTCAGGAAAGCAGAAAAGCAAGAGTATCTGCATCCAGCAATCTTCATCCATATGTTTTCAGTCTGTGCTACTGTGTAGCTTTCAAGATCATGTGATACACATTTCCTATATATTTACATAAGTTAAAGGCACAATCCCTTAAAGCTATATAGCTATATGTTACACCAGATGGAAAACACATTTACTTGGCCCTTCCTTCTTCTTTCGGCTGCTCCCGTTAGGGGTTGCCACAGTGGATCAACTGTTTCCATTTCTTCCTGTCCTCTGCATCTTGCTCTGTCACACCAACCACCTGCATGTCCTCTTTTACCACATCCATAAACCTTATCTTAGGCCTTCCTCTTTTCCTGTTACCCGGCAGCTTCATCCTTAGCATCTTTTTCCCAATATACTCTGCATCCCTCCTCAGCACAGGTCCAAGCCAACATAATCTTGCCTCTCTGGCTTTGTCTCCAAACCTTCCAACCTAGGCTGACCCTCTAATATACTTATTCCTAATCCTGTCCATCCTCGTCACACCCAGTGCAAATCTTAACATCTTCAACTCTGCCACATCAAGCTCTGACTCCTACCTTTTTGTCAATGCCACTGTCTCCAACCCATATAACATAGCTGGTCTCACTACCCTCTTGTAGACCTACCCTTTGACTCTTACTGGTACTCGTCTGTCACAAATCACTCCTGACACTCTTCTCCACCCCACTCCATCCTGCCTGTACTCTCTTCTTCACCTCTCTCCCACACTCACCAGTACTCTGAACTGTTGATGTCAAGTATTTAAACTCATCCACATTTGCCATCTCTACTCCCTGCATCCTCACCATTCCTATATCCTCCCTCTCATTCACACACATATAGTCTGTCTTAGTCCTGCTGATCTTCATTCCTCTTCTCTCTAGAGCATATCTCCATCTCTCCAGGGTCTCCTCCACCTGTTCCCTACTCTCACTACAGATCACAATGTCATCTACAAACATCATAGTCCACGGGGACTCCTGTCTGATCTCGGCTGTCAACCTGTCCATCACCATTGCAAATAAGAAAGGGCACAGAGCTGATCCTTGATGTAATCCCACCTCCACCTTAAATGCATCCATCACTCCCACCACAGACCTCACCGCTGTCACACTACCCTTGTACATATCCTGTATCACTCTTACATACTTCTCTGACACTCCTGACTTCCTCATACAATACCACAACTCCTCTCTAGGCACCCTGTCATATGCTTTCCCAAAGTCCACAAAGACACAATGCAACTCCTTCTGACCTTCTCTGTACTTCTCCATCAACACTCTCAGAGCAAACATTGCATCTGTAGTGCTCTTTCCTGGCATGAAACCATACTGCTGATCACTAATCATCACCTCCCTTCTTAACCTAGCTTTCACTACTCTTTCCCATAACTTCATGCTATGACTGATCAATTTAATCCCTCTGTAGTTATTACAGCTCTGCACATCACCCTTATTCTTAAAAATCGGTACCAAAACACTTTTTCTCCATTCCTCAGGCATCCTCTCACTTTCCAAGATTTCATTAAACAATCTAGTTAAAAACTCCACTGCCATTTCACCTAAACACCTCCATGCTTCCACATGTATGTCATCTGGACCAACAGCCTTTCCATTCTTCATCCTCTTCATAGCTATCCTTACTTCCCCTTTGCTAATCCACTGCACTTCATGATTCACTATCCGCACATCATCCAACCAATACTTCCTGCTGTGAAATATTCAGGAATGCTCACAAAAATGTGATTTTTGTGTTGAGACAAGATTAATTTTCTTTATACTGACTGTAAACACTAATGAATCTAAAAAAAGTATCATCATATTTAGACTATCAGCTCTTAGGTGGTTTGTATTTGAATCAGATGGTCACTGGTCACACATACAGTGAGTAATATGCGCTGCCTTTATCGCATTGCCTTTGCCGTGGATTCTGCTAAGGAAGGAATCAGTTAGCTTGGGAGCAGTCTGGGGACCACTGCCAGATATGAAAGGAGGACTACAAACTACAAGTACAATGATCCCACTTGGGAAACAAAAACAAAACAAACAAATGTGAAATAGGTAGTAATATGCTAACAATCTTCTTTTGGAATGAAATCTGATATTCAGGCTAACTGAGAAATAAAGAAAAGGAAAAAAAAAAGCTAACGAGGAGTCAACATTATTAATTTTTGATATCCAGGTGCATTTTTGCAATGGATCGATCTAAATTTGGCCTCCAAATACTGTCATCCATCTTTGGCTGAAGGAAGATCTTGTAATACTGCATCAATTTGTAAACAGATTATACCATCTTTGCTTATCATCTTGAATAAATTAGCTGTTGTTCTTTTTTAATAAGGCATTGAATGCCTTAGGAATATGCTTATGAAGGAAAACCTGAAACTGATAAAACTATCAATACAATTAAAACAACAAGCATTAAAATGTGGCTGTCACATGTACAATATGAATTCAAGCAGCTTTTCTCTGCCTGCAATTTTAGACGCAGTTTGAAAAGTAAGCCTTTGCAACATTTGTAATTTATTTTCCTGTATTCATATGTGTATTTCTTGATGTCATGTTACATTATCATGTGGTCTTATTCATGACATTTAAATGAATCAAAGTCTTACTTGTTTATACTCTAATGAAATCTCTTTTACCAATACCAATGTAGAGATTAAAACACTTACTATATGACTTTTATTTTAATAAATTGTTAGTTTTTGTACATTCACTGAATTTCTCCTTTAGAATTTCGTTATTTTTACCTCTACAATAAACAATAAGTGCTTGAAATATTGCTGTTTTATAGTTTAGTTTTGATGTCCATACCAACAGTATAATGCCTCGGATAACATAGCTCTAAGGATGACATCAACACACAGATCTCTATACCATTGCAAGGTTATCATCCTAGGAAGAGCTCTTATCTTGAAACTGACAAATGGATGGATGCAGTAGTTGTGATGTTGTAGGAGTTGT
Organism: Protopterus annectens; assembly: GCF_019279795.1. Classification (NCBI taxonomy): domain Eukaryota; kingdom Metazoa; phylum Chordata; order Ceratodontiformes; family Protopteridae; genus Protopterus; species Protopterus annectens. The sequence goes on along the minus strand of NC_056728.1, from coordinate 448,660,678 downwards.
GCCAAACTGTTGAGGTAAATACAGAACCCGGTCAATGTTTGAATGCCCTAGTTTATCACGTATTCTATGTCCTCATCACCAGTAATAGATAAGAACTTTGAGTAGTGATCAAAACAAAGAAGCCATGGCTGCAATTAGCAGAAATGAGGTAGCTTTGCAGGTTACTTAGACAGAATCTCTATGACAGAGTGAGTTTCTCAGGAATTTGGGTTGACCTTAGAGTATAGCTGCTGCTCCCCTAAGCTGCAATTAGCTACTTGATGTAGTCTGGTCACCTTGTAAGATGCTTCTGGACACTTCCCTGTAATAAATATACTAGGTATGGTCTGGACCACTAGACCTACCCAACACATGATGGTGGGAGTATATATCTCAGCTTGCCAGGGGATGCTTAAAGGTCCCATAATATGAGCCCTCACTAGCACAAGCAATTTGAAAAATGCATGGATGGATGGATGGATGGATGGATGGAAGGATGGATGAATGAATGGATGGATGGATGGATGGATGGATGGATGGATGGATGGATGGATGGATAGGATCAGAATCTTCTAATTATATCTCTTATCCTACAGAAATAAACCATGTGTTTGCATTACCTTGGTAAATTACTATAAACTACTACACTGCTGTCTCTTTTTAACAAATGCATCATACATCTTAGCATGTTTATGAGCAGAGTTTGATATATCAGGCAATAATCTGTTTCTTTCCCTTGTTTCGTCCAAGTCCCTCCTGCTAGTAATAAGCGCTCTAAACAAATGATCACACTTCTTTGACCAAGTACAGTACAGTTCAGTAGCTTGCAGTTCCTGAGGTGATGCGGTTGCAAAAAACTTGGCTTTCCTAACAATTTTTTTATATTTTTGCATACAGGGGAAGGATCTTGTTACAAATGTAGTAGGTGTATGAGACACAGAACCTGTGAATTTCTGAAATAACTCAATCTTCTTAGAAATTCACAGGTTCTGTGTTGACATTTTCTAGGCAAAATGAATAATAAATTTTGTCCAAGTAATTATCAGAAGGTTGCTATTCAGAAGCACTGTCTTTCTATACAACATTGGTTGGAAATCAGCTATGATAACATTGGTCAAAGTGGGATAATCTTAGACTTTATCTCACTTGTGCTAGGGTGAAAGTGAGGAGTTAGCATATTGCTCATGGAGTGGGCTGTGTAACCCAGCTAGTTACAACGAGGAATACTATATTATTTTCTTTCTCCCATGTGTACTTACGTACAGTTTACAATGCTTACTGTCGCTGCCCACTTCAGTCACTTGCAACACAGAACAAGCATTATTTCCCTGTGTACCTATATATAGTGTACTATGGTCATTGCAGGTGCCAAGTCATGCCACCTCCAAGATACTAGGATCCTTATGCACTTTGATAGCTACACTGAATGCTCCATGCCAAGTGCAGACTCCCTGTTAAACCACCTGTGATGTGGCAGATCAATCACTTAACTGTGTATAGCAGAGTTCAGTCATTGTAGAGACCCACCTAATCATGCTACTGTTATTGCATATAACCTTTGCTTCACTTTGCATATATGTGAAGTGACACAAAATCATTGCATTCAAACTGCTGGGCAATATCTGTTAATATGGAGTGAATCTCTCATGTGCTCCAACAGTCACCATTCCATCAGGCAGTGTGGAAACTTATGCTTATATTAGCAACTGTTTTCAGATTCTTGAGTCAGCTGTCCCATCAACTAAATCTCTTGACATGTGTTGCAGGCAATATACTATGTAGACGTTGCAGGGCACCCACACATTCAGCATGATATTTGTTTTATTTCTTTACCAGTGTCATCATTTAATGTCTGTTACACAAGGAGGTCATCTTCACTGAGGTACTGTTAATTTACATGGACAGAATTGCAAATGGCACACTTCTGCATCTAGGCATTCACCATGTGAGCACTAACACTGGCATCCCTAGTACTGACAACCAGTTTCAGTATAAATTGTAAGGTCCATTGCATAAGACCTCTGACTACCTGTAGAATCTATGGTGGCACTGATATCAGTAAGTATGGAACCTTTGGATATTAATATACTAATGCACTTTGCTTATATGCTTTTAAAGTAATGAACTGTGCTCTGCAACTGTATATTTATTAAAGTGTACTGCTATTGCATTCTGCAGACCCCAAGATCAGAGGAAACCTGGCTGATGCATGTTAGACAGGAGTAGTAGCTAAACAGATAAAGGTCAGTATATATGTTAGCTGCATATAGGATGCCTGAATGTAGACACCTTCCTAGACTTACTGATAACTAACATCCCGCATGATTATGGGCAAAATATCTCCCAACAACTTAAGTGTCCATTATCTGCTTGACGGTATATTGTTGTTCAAAATGCATCCCCTTGGATATCTTTGTATAATCTAGAAATATAGTAGAGAGCAAATACAGTTAAATCCATGCCAACCTGCAATATTCTGACTAGGGGCTGAGCCTGAAGAAGCCCCGAATCCTTTTAGTAGACTCGTTTGACAAACATTTCCCATCTTCAAAAAAGAGAGCTAAGGAACACAGCTGCCCTTGATTGTCATCAGGAAAAAATCCATTATGAAAGAGTGGGACAAATCCTGGAACCAGTGAAAGAGTTCCTGAAACTAGACTATTCCAGCTTCCTTACTCTTAGGAAAACATGTATGCTAGAAGTGCTAACATAAGGTTGCAATTAGTGAGGAAATTAGCAATCCCCAAATTACTCTGAAAGTGCATAAAGGGCATACCCCACTCTGACTTCAATAAATACCCCGTAAGTGCAATGAATATTTTAGTGTTCTCACAATTTAAAAGAATGATTAGTGTCCCTTAAATTCAACTATTAGGAGCCCTTAGTTTTCCAGTGAACCACAACCTCCCATAAAGCCACCGGCTCAGACTTTTCCTTGGGCTAATTACTCCCGATTCGTAGTCTTACTCCTCTCTTGTGCCTACCTTCTGTTTCAGACAAAATACAACAAGAGAGTGAGATGAAGTTTGGAGAAAAAACATGATACAAAAAATCAGTCCTAATACAAATAGCATCCTTCCAGTTTTTCTCAAACTATGTGCAAAATCACTAGCCAAACTGCTAGCATATGTATTCAATACATTACAACAGTGACCTGACCAGTCCCAGACTGTTTATGCACTCACTCATCATTCCTTTGCCCAGTATGGGTTGGGAGGGTGGTCTAATGGTTAAGGTGTTTGCCTTACAAACTCAAGGTGCAGGGTTTGAGTCTCATAAGAGATAATTGGCTAGGCTTAAAATAGCTTGCAAAGGCAGTTAGCCTAGTACTAACATATGAACCTATAAAGAAAGCATAAATAAACTCAGCTTTGTTTCCCAAGTTATTGTATTTTTAAGCCTAGTTACAAAACTCCAGCAAAAACTACCATATAAGCAAATGAAAGCACATCAAAATAAGTATGGCCTTATTACAGACTCACAACCTGGATTCAGGAATGGACACAATGCCCTGGCTGCTATCTGTGCTATTATACACAATATTATCTCTACAATGGAAAACGGGCAGGTCTTGGGTGCCATCTTTACAGATACTATCACAGCATTTGAAAGCATATACCAGAAAAACTGTCTTACAAAAAATGGTTTCAATGTAATAAAATGTCTGCCATCTAATTACAGCACAATACCTTCAAAATCAAAACAAGTAACTTTTATTACTTCTGAAGGATAATTTTCAACAGATTAATTGAGATGTACAGTGCTCTTCTCAATTCATTTGCTCAGCTTTTATTAATGGAATCAATACAGTCATAACCCTCAACATCACTTCCTATGCTGCTATCATCCTTTGTAAGTCAGGACTCACTTAATAACAATTATAGCTCTCCCTGCAAAAATACTTTACCATACCATCCAATTGGTTAAAAAAATATTAACAATGAATGACAGCAAAATTGGTGTAGGTTCACAGGTTTTAGGTTTATAGATAAGTACTAGGCTAGCTGCCTTTGTGGGCCATTTTAAGCATATCCAGTTTCTCTTTTTGTTCTCAAAATAACATATCCCATTTGGTTCTAGATTGGCATTGCCCATTCCATGGTCGATAATTATATATTACCCCCAATGGAGAATAACTGAAATCATACTATAGATAATTTGAGGGGACCCCTGGACTGGCTACAGCATTTAGGAGATGCCTCTGTCCATTAGTAAAGGGGGCAGTCCTGGGGTAAATTTTCTGTTTCCCATCCATAGATCTAGGCTGCACTTGAATATGGATCAGGATGAAATTTGTTTTACGTGGCTGGGGAGTCTGTTCTACAGCAGCAGTGTTCTCTGTGAAATACACCCGTCCCTCCAAACCATTCTGTTGATGCTGCAGAATAGGTTTAGATCCCTAGACTGAATATTTCTGATGCCATTTGGCTTGCTGATATGCAGTAAATCCATCAGAAGTGGGCTGGGGGATGCCTGTAAGCCAGACACAGGTCAGTCTGTAGGATACCAAATATGGTGACAGGGCTTTGAGTCGGTCCATGCAGGACATGTTGTTTAGACCTTATATCCATTTAGTAAGGTAGATCTGTGGACATTCCAGTTGCTGTATGTGCCTGGACAGATGCATGCCAAGGGGGGGGGCATTATATTCAATGGTTGGCCTAATGCCAGGTGAGTAATGGGGGCAATGGCATCTCTAGATCTAGACGCAATCTCTTTGTTTATAAGCTGTGCAACATAGAAGGACTTTCTTACATGCTGATCAATAGATAGTTCACCATCCATATAAGTTTACAAATCCTGAACAACAGGGTGAGCTCTTAGTAGCATATTGTCAATGTGGTAGTACCATGGGGGTAGCAAATTTCCCAAAGGATACAATAATGCATTTTTTGGCATTTAGTTTCAATACATGATTTTGACACTAGTTATTTATTTAAGGCAAACCTTCTAGCAGGATGGCTAAGTCATCTGAGGATTCAATGACTGCACCTAGCATACAGTCTCATGCAAATGTAGTCAGCCAGAACCCTTTCATAATGTTTTTTACTTCACAAAATTATATGCCAAATAGGACATGACATTTGGAACTCCCGATACATTCACTTTAACTAATAATTTAAATATTGCTACAACAGGGAATATTACTCTTAATTCAGTGCAACAGTGCAAAATATCTGGAATTAATACTACACCCAACCTGTTCCCCTAGAATTCACTCACAGACTGTATTTAAAATGTTATTTTCCAACTTACAAAGCCACATACTCAATATCTGACTGTTCCATCCAAGAAGCCAGAACACCCATAGCTAAAATGAACTTATACCAAAACTGGAGTATGCATTGTCCATAATTACAAGGCTGTCTGCCCACAGCACTAATATAATTTATACCACCATAGATGCAATCTGTTTATTCAGTAACCTAGCCCTCTCCGCCATGATTGTCACTTTGTCCCTTTATATAAAACACATTACCTACACATTTCAGCTAGATATGGTCTCCTTTCTCCAGTCTTGCCTTCAAAACCCTCTCTGAACACCACTGCCCTTCCCTTGGGTGAAAGTTTCAAATCAAATACTCTCATTACATTCTCAGAAACTAAGATAATAATATTTTTCTGTTAGTCAAGACATCATCAGACAAAGAGGCTTCACCAAGTTTTTCCTCCAAACTGAAACATAATTCAACAAGAAAATTGATAACATACTCATTTAAAATCTTTTCAAAGAAAGCTCCTTCATCCATGGATGGCCTTACACATAGGTGAATTAGGCAGCCAGCTAGATCGGTGTGTGTCTGGAACACTTCTCTTCCTTTTATTTATTTTTTCTAAGTAAAGAAACATATTTGGGGATTCAACAAACTCTGTATTGGCTTAGTGAAAAGCCTACACAGAGTTTACATGTTTGCAGGATGAGCAACAGTGCTAATTGCATATGCAAGGTGCTCACCATCTTTAAACATAAACAAACAGTTTTGTGGCCAGCAGGAGTGTTGTTGGCCAGGAAACCATGAAAACCAACATAGACAGCAGCAGACATCTAAACCTGTTTACCAACAAGTGAACTAGCAAAATATAGAAACTTAAGGAAGCAGCCAACCATTTTATTCATTACAAAGTTAGTAAAGCGCTTTCGACCAAACAATTATGCTCAGAGACTTGTTCAGAGCTAACAACCATTAAAAAACTCTACATTAAAATACTACAAATTCAATGGGTCTATATTATAAGATCGACGGTTGAAAACATCGAACACCATATGGTCAACACCATATGGTCAATGTCTTCAAACATCGAACTTATAAAAACAACAAAAAAGAAAAAATTACCCTAATGGGTTTAAGCAGTGGGGGCAAGCCACCCTGCACCCCCACACCCCCTGCTACTTAAATATACCAACTCCGAGACCACACTCCATTGCAGAAAATGGAAATCTCCCCTTATGAAGATTTCCATTTACACGTTCGATGTGCGCTTTCACAATTCTCGTGTTTACAATATCAGCTTCGATATTGTCGGCTTTCAAGAATATAATATAGACCCAAATTCAATAGAATAATAAGCCAATGGTTACAACAATTAACTAATAAATAAGAAAACAATTAAAAGACAGTTAAAATTTAACCCTCTATATGACTAAATTTAAGCATACAATTAATACTCACATAGTCATTCAGCCCTGGGTACATAAAAGCATTGGCACAACTAAATGTATGAATTGTAGTTGTTGTGATGATATTTTTATGATCAACAATTTGTTTGTTCCTTCTACAACCCACAAAGAATACGTTTTTTATTGTTCAGTAAATTGTAGTAGTGTAAATGTGGTATATTTGGCAACATGTGTAAAATGCTCATTGTTCTATGTGGGTGAAACCACCAGAAAATTGAAAGATTGAATTGTTGAGCATAAATCTGATATTCATAGAAATATTCAGACCAATACGTTAAGTAAACATGTTATGGACAATGGTCCTGAGCTCTGTTTTAAATTTAGGGCCATGGATGTAGTAATGAAAGAGGCCAGAGGTAGTGACATAAATAATATATTGGAGAACAAAGAATATGAATGGATAGTCAGGCTGCAGGCAGATTTAAAACCTGGTCTAAACAATTCAGTTAGTATTAAGCCTGTATTAATTAGAAGACAAGTGCAAAACCTTTGACTTTTATTATGGTTGTAATATGGTTTTAAGCATTTTATAACTTGAGAGGGAGGGTTGGGATAGGCTGACTGTGATCATATTATTTTATCTACTCTTATTTAAAGTTAATATTCTCATTGTGAATTATTAGCACTGAAGAAGGGTGGTTTACCCAAAAGCTTTGCTTGTTGAAATAAAAACGTTTCTGGCATTGGATTTATTGTTTTTGCATTAGTCTTCTGTGTCTCCAGTTACCACAGTATCGACCTTGTGCTCTATACTCTGCTAATAGTTTGTTGCGTGGGCACCACTATCATAAGGAATATTTCACAGTCAGCATAATGAAGGGAAGAGATGGAAATCGATCTATTAAAAACTTTTTATCTAATGAAGGTGATCCATTGCTGCAAGCTGTTTCTAATGCACCTGCATCTATGGGAGCCACTGCTCAGTCTACAGACACTTTTGAAAAGACTGTTGATATATTAGAGAAGAAAGTACAGGTGTTTAAGAAGCTCCAGTGGCAGTGGCTAAGTTTCTTACCTTATCTAGTGGTGGGTATAGTTCCACGGAGCCTTTGTATCTTAAAGATGCCTTCATACACTAACACCTATGCAGAGCTACTTAAGCAGTGGCAGCAACTAAACTTAAAGTTAAGTGCGGACTATAATTGTCTGATGAATGATTTCTTTCAAAACATTGAAAAGCAATTAATGGAAAAGATTATGAGGATAGAAAAGCATCTCTTAAATATGCCTTGATTTCCAAGCTTAACTAGCATGTATCAAAGCATGTTGGATAGATTACAGCTCTTGGATAATAGACTTGATGCTGCTAAGAAATGTAAAATACTATGAGATGTTAGCAGTCTATATTATATGTTTGAAGTCTGAAAACTTCGAATCTCATATGATCGACTCCATATGAGCGAAGTTTTCAAACATGGAACATAAAATATGAACAAACTAAAATTAAAAAAAACTACCTGAATGCTTTATGCAGGGGGAGGGCAAGCCCCCCTGCACCCCCTACACCCCCCGCTACTTAAATATACCAACTCCAAGATCGCACTACATTGAAGTGAAGGGAAATATTCCCTATGGCGATCTCTGTTGAAACGTTGGATGTTTGAAAACTTCACTCATATGATGTCGATCATATGAGATTCAAAGTTTTCAAACTTCAAACTTATAATATAGACCCGATGTCAATGACTTTAAAATCGGCAATATTTTCTCTTGGCCCCAGACTGAGATTTAAATGAAATTGTCCGTAACACAAAAAGGGCTGATGTATCAGTTAGATGTCTTTCCGTCAATCAGCACAGTACAAACTGTACAGTTAGCCAGTAGTGAAGATGCTCCATCTATACGACTTCTGTGACAGGCTAGTCAGGAACTGATCCCTCTTCTGATTGATGAGCCATTTTCTCCCCATACAACAATGGAGATTTCAAAGGAGAATGAGGAAAGTGAGCTCTTAGACGTTGCGGCATCATCTACAGTAAATTCCGGCCAGCAAAATGCATCATTTTTTAGGAATTATAGTGCAAAAGGCCCTTTTTCAGCTTCTACAGCACATTTTCAGCTAAACCTGCCAGAAAAAGTGGGTACTCAGCAGAGAAACCCCTCACGGGGATGATCGTTACACCGGCAGGTAATGAATGCAGCAAATGGGACAAAAAGGAAGAACCGCAGCCCTGCATATCAGAACAAGGCTGCATGTCATTAATAAATAAAAAACAAGGTATTGTTAACTTACCTAATCAAATGTTAACACACGTGCAAATATCCTTGATAAGGAAGGGTCTGAAGTTTATACCAAGTGCATTGGATGATATGGTTAAGGCACTGACTGACCAACAAATATTTGTAAGGAACTTAAATCTTAAGTTACTGTTTAAATGTGAAGGTTCTGCTGATGTAGCATTATGTAGAAAATCAAGTGTATTTATTCCTGTAAGTATCCCTGTGATAACAACATTTCATAATGTATGTGAAAACGAATTGAGAGATTTGTATGCCAGAAATACTAAAAGGAAGTTTTACAATTTAACCTATGCTGAAAGTGAAGCTCTTAAACAGTTGGAAGAAAATTATCATATAGTTATAAACAGGCCGACTGGGGGGGGCACTTTTATAATGAATCGGACTGACTATATGTCATCATTGAGCACCTTTTTACAAGACACTGAGACTTTTAAGAAAATTACGTTTATGGATGTTAAAAAATGTATTTCAGAAGTGAATATGCTAATCTATGAGTTGCAGTTGGATAATGATATAACTATACAGTTACTTAACTATTCTACGGTCCCCTGTCCTAGAATACCACAGATTTATGGTATCCCTAAAGTTCATTAGTCATTTGTCAATACCCCACTGAGAACTATTGTCTCAGGAAGGAGGTAGATAACAGAAACAATTTCTATTTTTCTGCAAAAAAGCCTAAGCAGGTACCTGCTGCACTGCCCTAGTGTTGTGAAGGATATCGCTAACACTTATGCCAATCTGGTTCTACATCGATGGGAAAAGCAGTTTGTTTATAGTAAGAATAATGTACTGAATGACAAAGTTTGTTTCTATCAAAGATTTGTTGATGACCATTTCCTTATTTGGAATGGGACTCAAGAAGAATTAGATGAATATGTTTTGTATTTGAATGCTGCCACTAGTTTTTTGCTATTTAAGATCTGAAGTTCTAATGTTAAAATAGTGTTTTTTGATGTAGAACTAGAAAGAACGGATGCTAAAACTGAGACTACTGTACATAAGAAAGACGTGCATGTTAATCGCTATGTTCACAAAGTATGCATGCACCACACATTTTCAGTGGTATAATGAGAACGCAACTAACTAGGGTTAGTAGGCTTAATATAGATGATAGAAATTTTGAAGAACAAATTAATGAAATGACTAGTGAGTTATGTGATAGTGGATATGATATAATGGTAATAAAAGAAATATGTGAAGAAGTATATAATGATAGGTCCAGTACTAGTAAGCCAGCATTTCTAATGGGTGAGAATGTTGAAAATTTGTTAAAAAAGAAAGTAAGATAAGGTATGTTACCACTTTCAATGTAAGAACTAGTGATGTTAATAAAATAATACAGAAAAACTGGGCCATATTGATGGCAATGCTGGAAATACAAAAGATTCTGGACGAGAAGCCTAGTTTTGCATATATGAATCTTAATAATTTAAAAAGAAGGATATGCTATAAAGAGGAAGTAGAAAAAATATATCCAAGCAGCTAAAGGTTGCTGAATAAAATTGTAAAATAGCCAAAAAATAACAAAGCTTCCACCATGGCCAATGTAAGAAACCAGATAAAAACTTTATTCCACAGGATAAGCGCTTTCACACATAGTGCTTCATCAGATCCACAAAGAAACATTGCAGATGCACATATATGTAAGGCGCCTTAGTCAATTAATCAATTAAGATAAATACCAATTATTGATGTACACTCCGTTTTTTCAAGGCAGGTTTTAAAGGTACAGTTAGATTCAGACCTGGCAGCTTATTTGCCTGCAACCTCAATATCCATTTTGGTTCCACATTCCAAATTAACATTAAAATCTCCTTTCCGTTTATTAACATGCACAATCTGCAGAACATAAAATACAAAAGAATGACCAGGAGCTACTGAAATATGCTTAGCTATGGCATTTAATCTTTATCTTTATCTAGTTCCCTACATAGGAAAGCATGCAGGAAGAATGTACTTTTGCACTTTAGCAGTATGCATCTGCAGCACATTTTTAGGAACATTGCCAAAGGGCAATATCTGCTTATGTCACGCTTGCATACAAATGATGAGCAATGTAATGAAGCAATGCTTAACTTGAAAGATGAGTTATTAGTTAGAGGCTATAATGAGCAATCGCTAGATAAGTCCTTTAACACTGTAGCTGCTATGCGCCATGACAATTGCAAACCTTATTTCCATTGTACTTACACGTCATATAAGGGTAATGTACAGGTTGTTGTGTCC
>NC_056728.1:448329550-448344550 GCF_019279795.1 Protopterus annectens | reverse complement strand
TTTTGTAGTTCATGTAGTACACAGCCCGAGATGTCATCTGGTCCCATGAATGCTGTATTCTTAGCTTTTGAGAGTGCAATTTCTACCTGTGTGGCCATGATTACTGGAATTTGGCAATCTTTTGGTATTGAGATGGGATTTTTAGGGGGTGAGAGGGGGACGAAGTTGGCACTAAATTGATCTGCCAGGATATTGGCAATATCCTTGAGATCAGTGTATTTAATGCCATTCTGTTGTAGCTCAGAGCAGATCCAAGCATTGCCATTTAGATTCTTGACATAACTATAAAATGCCTTGAGGTTGTCTTTGGAATCTTTGGCAATTTTATTTTTGTAACTAGCTTTGGAGGATTTTATGAGGGATCTCAGCTTCTTACTGAGGCTGGTTAGCAAAGTTTTTGCACCCTGGAATTTTCCTCTTTTATGCAACAGTTTCTTCCTTCTGTTGTATACTTTCCTTATGGCAGGGGACCACAAGATTGGCTTCCATTTCTTGGAGGAGAGCATCTTGGTTCTATTTGGGTTGGCTCGATTCATGCACGAGTGGATGCACTTGTACAGTGCCTTAGTGTAGGATTCAGCAGTCAAACTTTCAGATCCCGTCTGCATGGATGTCATGAAGTTTGTCATGTCTGACTTGAGTAGCATAAAGTTGGCTTTGGAGAAGTTTTTTACGGAGGTTTCCTTTCTGGGGAGTGGGGGTGGAATGTAGATGTCAAGGGTGATTTCCTTATGGTCAGACCTGACCAATGAGAGGGTAAACACAGGTGTAGAGCATCTATCGCCTATGTTGGTAATGACCAGGTCTAGGACATTGGAGCCCCTGCTGGGACAATGGATTAGTTGATCCAGGGCATTGGAATTTATGAATTCCAAGAACCATTGGGAAAAGGTGTTGGGACCCAAGTAGTTTTCCCAGTTAATGGTAGGGTAGTTGAAATCACCCAGTATTAGTGTGTTTCGTTGTATCTTAATATTTTCCAGTATGTTTAGAAAGGTGTAGTGAAAATCTTGGGGCATGGTGGGGGATCAGTAGCAAGCTACAATTTGGATTGCAGTCTTACCTAGTGTTAGTTGCACCTGGAGATTTTCAGATGCATTGTGTTAGGCAACTAGCCAGGAGGTGTGAATATCCTTGGTGAATATGGACACTCCTCCACCTTTAGTGTTTCAGTCTTGGTTTGGTGGATGAAAAGTGTGGTAAGAGTTGTAGCCTGGTATTGCAGGAGTGCTCTCTGGAGCCTTGAACCAGGTCTCAGTTACTGCACAGATATCAATTTTCTCCATTTTTAAGAGTGCCTTGAGAGAGTGCATTTTGAGGTTTAGACTTCTAGCATTGAGTAGTACTACCTTCAGATTTTGCACGCTTGTATCTGTTATGGTAGTGGTTTAGTCCTTTGAACTTTGCCTAAAAAAGGCACTATAGGGGTGGCAAGAGCTTTAGCCAGTAACCTGAAGGTCAGGGGTGACAGGTGCAGACCATCTGTGGCAAAGCATCATGGTCTGTCGATCATGTCTTCCCAGGCAGACAGATACTGGATCCCCTTTGAATGACACCAGAAGCTTAGTCAACTGTTGAAGTCAATCATTTTGTCCTTATACTGTGGTATCTTTCTGGGCAAAGGCAGGATGCTACTCAGGTCTAAGTCATACCTGCCTGGGCCACATATTCCAAGAGCTCTTCCATGTCTCTCTTCATGTAGTCCAGGGAGGTACGTCTCAAGTCATTCACTCCAACATGGACAATGGCATAATCATATTTGTACTTGTTGTGGAGTGACTTGAGTGCATGCGTTATGGGGCGGGTCCTGGCACCTGACAGGCAGCTGACTGTAATTTTCTCCTTGTTCAGCCTGGTGAGTGGGACATCAGTGTGCCTGACTATAGATTCACCTATGACTAAAGTGCTGGGTACATTGTCTTGCCTTTTGGGGCTGTTGTTGGGTGGCACACTGGTGTTGTGCACTATGTGGCACTTTGGCTGTGACTGTTTTTTTTTTTGCGTTTCAGCTTTGGAGGTCCTTGTTGCTTGGGCAGGTTAATGTTAAGGGCCTCTGCATATGTGGGTTTAGTGTTGCTATTTGTGGGTGTTGATGGTGTGGGTTTTGAAGGGCTATGTGTTACTTGAGGTGTAGTGCAGGTGTTAACCTTCTCCTCTTGACTGTCTAGCACAATCTTGGCTGGAGAGTGCTTTCCTTCCAACTTGGCTATGTAAGTGCATCTCTCACAGGTTGTATTGTTGGGTGGTAGGAGGAGAGGGTTGTCTGTATACATGAGGCAGTTGCTGCATTGCCCCAGTATGCCCAGATTCACCAGATGGACAGGAGAAATCACTGGAAGCTGACCCTTGGACGTGCCTGTTTACATGCTTTTTGTAAAGTACAAGAGCTGTTTTCACTTACCTTTGCAAGGTACTTTGCAATTATAGGCTGTTTAGTGCCTACAATTAATTTATCTTTATTGACAAGGAGAGTTGAATGCTTGTATCAGTTTAAGACTTCCTGGTGCTTTCCAGCAGGTTCTAGAGCAAGTGCTAGTCACAGGGGTTCATATTTTAGTGCTACTACTGGGAAACCAGCTAGTTCTAAGGGAAAATTTGAAGAGCAGACTTTCTGGCACCTGGAATAGTTTAACCATAGCCCTGCAGTGCTGCACACTGTGAAAAATGCACAAACACACGTGTTTATAAGCCAGAAAGTTGAAAGGGATAGAAATCAGCCCCAAAAGGCTAATAAAAGTACAATTTCAGAGCTGGAAACCACTCCTCTAGCGTTAGATAGTCAGTACAATGCTCACCACTCCCATTGGTAAGCAGTAGGACTCCCCTCTACCACAGCAAGATCTGGATAGCTCTGAACACAGAAAATAAAGTTCTGAAACAAGCAAAGCCTGGGATCTGGACTATACTATCTAGAAAAGGTGGGAAACGAACAAACAAGATAGTATTTGTTTTTGTTTGTTTTGTTTTGTTTTTTTTTGGTTAAAACAGGCTAAACAATGCAATAATATGGTAAATAAACACAGAAAAAGCTAACACACTTGAGTGTGTAGCCCTAAACAGTAAACACAATTAAAACTCTACAAAATTAGCAATTTAAAACTTTTTAAATGAAGCAAGGCAAGTGCGCAACTGAAAAACGATTCAAGAGGCAGTAATGCAGTAGAATAAGTAGCTAGTCTACATATACAGATATGTCTATATATACAGAAAAGCAGCTAAAACACACTTAAACAATTCAGATGCAGTGCAACTGATATGTCTATATATACAGAAAAGCAGCTAAAACACACTTAAACAATTCAGATGCAGTGCAACCTAGAGCACTTGAGTTGCAGCAATATTAAGGCAAATACACTTTTAATAAATGCACTAAAATGTACTCTATATTTCCAAAATGTTTGAGAAGCACAGTCAGAACACAATGAAATTCAGGCATTTTTTTATAAAGAAAGGGAGAAAGGAGGAATAGAAGGAAAGAAACTAAGTGGGTTGGACTTCTCAGATGTTCTCTTTGTATTAGGTAGAATGAGCTAATGACACTAGACTGGGAGGAGTGTCCCAGATAAAATTTACAGTAGGGGCGGGCAACTGCAAAGCCACTAAGTATAACAACAAGACACCCACAGGGAGGAACGGTGGAGAACAATACTAAAGCTATTAGCCTACACTCTTTAAGACAGTAAACACTACAGAAATCTTTATCACAGCAGTGAGCCACTAAATGAAAGTTTTTAAACAGATAAAGGAGCAAGGAGACAGAATGTTTTTAACTGCAAACAAATCAGTTAAACATGCAGATTATTTAACAGCAATAAAATACAGTAAAATGTATGCAGCAGACAATAGAAAGTGCTATATATAAATTGTTAGAAGCAATAACCAGTATAAATAAGCCAAAAAACAGGATACTTATTGTTATATATCTCAGATATATACATATACAGATAGATCTATATATGGCCATATATATATATATATATATATATATATATATATATATATATATATATATATATATATATATATAAATATATATATATATATATATATATATATATATATATACACACACACACACACACACACACACACACACACATATATATATATATATATATATATATATATATATAAACACAATATACATATGTATATAAATACATATATATGAATATATATATATATATATATATATATATATATATATATATATATATATATGTGTATGTACATGTACACATATATCTACATATGTATATATATATCCATATCCTTATGTGTAAACATGACTGTTGTATATACCTTTCCAGATGTATCACACTGTATTTATCTGATATGTATATATTTAGATATAACAACATATGTGATTCAACAGTAACATCACTAACAAGTACTACACCATTGTAGAAGTCATAGCAGTTGTTCAATACTATTCAGTATGTGTACGGACAGATATATTAGAAAAACAACAACTGTCTTCCTACCTGTGATGGCTAAATGGTTAACTGCTGTGACTATAGTGTACAGGGTCCTGGGTTCAAGTCCTGCAAGGGCTGTTTATTTTGCTGATGGGCAGAACAAGGGGTGTTGGACACAGAGTGGATAAGACAGTTTTGAGCAGCTATACTGACACTGACATGTCTGCCTAGCAGTGTTATGAATGCCACAGCTAGGAATCCACACCCTGTATGCACCACATGCAATGGATACCTCAACTACACTACCACAGTCAAAAGAACATGCTTGGGTACAGGTCTCCAAGACAGACACTGACCATGTTATGTAATACATGTTGCATACATGTCAACTGGAGCACCTCAATGTCCCTCTGCAAGAAGCAACCAGATGATTGGCTGATGCATGTAACTTTCACCCTGAGTATCACCCATGTGGTATCTTTTGATATATGGCCTGCTGGCGCATGGCAGGTGGCATGATACCACTGTACACACATCCCCTACACTTCCCATCTCTCTATGGACAATGGCCTGGTACACACCTATGAACACCTGCACCAATGGACCCCAGTGCCGACCAATGTGTATGTGTGCATTACTGAGAATATCAGTGTCTGTGTGTTTGTAGACCTGTAGTTGAGAATATTCTGAGGCCCTTCACACCCACTGCACCCCCACTGCCATAGTTAGATGTGGCTGCTGCTCTACTGGCCATTACATGTACCTTGTTACACTCTTCTCCCTAAAGGCTACCTGGGGCTTGCAGTACCAGCACAACACTGTTGTACAAATGGGTTGATAGGTATGGGATACCCACTGAGTTCTGGCAAGTGTGTGTATGTGTGCATGTGTGTATATTTGTAGGGTACAACATTCTGAGGCCACATTCTCCTAATTCAATACACCTTGTCACACAGTATTAGGGATAGTGATGTTGACGAGCATAGGAGAGCAATGACAATGCATCACCCTACCATCCCTGTGGCATGTGCATTAGATGCATATCCCTGTAGTAGCACTCTTGAGATATACAAGGGGTTGTATTGCAGTCCTGGTCAATGTATGATGGTGGGTATGTCAGTTATCATGGGTTTCAGTGCATACAATATCCACTGTGGGGTGTGGGTGCTGGGAATACTGTCTTTACACCATGGTACTTCCGGTACATGTCCCATGTTCCACTTTATGGGACCAATGTCACCATCAACCATACAGGTAACTGATAACACTATCCAGCCCAGTTATGCATGTGTTGTGTACACCTTATCTGTAACAAAGTGGACACACTGACAATGTAGTTAGCACTGATAAGCCCAGGTCTCTCAGATGTGTGTCTGACTGTTATGTGTTTGTCAATGTATATATGACAGTATGTCACACTATTTATTGTCCATAAACAACCAGTACATCTCCCATTACCATACTGTACAGGCCTTGGGATGTTCTTCACGTAACATGTAACCTGGAACACACCGCTTCCTAAAAGCTGTGTGGTGTGTGCAATTTCATAGTTTCATAGTTTCATAGTTTAGTACTAGGCTATCTGCCCTGGGGCATTTGTAAGCCTAGCCATAGTGATGTGGCTTTCGCCACCCCATAAAATGGTACAAAATGCACAGAATAGATTTAGAATACTGTGCCTCTGTCTAGTAGTGACACAGTGAAGGTCCCCTTATATAATAGAATTAGTTTACTGTGCCCCTGTCTAGTAGTGACACAGATGTGACCCCTGGGGTAAACTTACGATCTCCCATCCACTCATCAATATTTCTCTTGAAGAGAGTCAGTGAGGGGCTCTGCCTAACATGAACTGAGATCTTGTTCCAGAGCATGGGAAGCCTCTGGGTTATGAATCTATCCCTCCAGCATGTCCTATTCATACTTGTACCGAGGTTTAAGTCTTTAGCTCTCGTGGTTCTGATGGATTTGGATTTTTTGAGGTGGAGCATGTCCATCAGTTCCTGATTGGACATGGCCTTGTACGTCAGGCAGAGATCACCTCTGAGCAGGCGGTATGCTACTGAATAGTGCTGGAGTTTCTTTAGTCTGGCAGAATAAGACATATGTTGGGGACCCTTGATCCTCTTGGTGAGGTACTTTTGTGGTCTCTCCAGCTGTTGCAAATGCCGGGTGAGGTACATACCAAATGGGGCATTGTACTCAATCATGGGTCTGATGAGGGAGGAGTATAAGGGTACAATGACATCCTTGGATCTGGATATGAATCCCTTCATGATAAGGTGTGCAAGGTAGAATGTTTTTCTAACCACTTTGGCAACGTGGGTGTCAAATGAGAGGTCGCTGTCGACTTGGGTCCCTAGGTCTCTGATTACTTTTTCCATACTCAGTGGGTTGCTGTCTATGTGATAATTTGTGGGTACTTTGTTTTTCCCAAAGAGGATGACTCTACATTTTTGGCATTTAGTTTAAGGCCATGACTCCGGCAACAGTTGTCCGTTTCTGTGAGGCCTTTTTGTAGGATGTATGTGTCCGCTGGTGTATCGACTATGGCGCCTAGTTTGCAGTCATCTGCAAACTTTGTCAGCCACAACCCTCCCATGTTTGCTTTAACATCTGAGAAATAAATGCCAAACAAGAGGGGTCCCAGGACAGATCCCTGTGGGACACCACTTGTGACTGGCTTTGAGTATGACATTGCTCCAGCGATTTTAACTTTATGGGTTCTGTCCTTTAGCCAGTTTGCAACCCATCTAGTGACATAAGGGTTTACGTTTAAGCTGTTGAGCTTGTCTATGATTCCTGAGTGGGGTATTGTGTCGAAGGCCTTAGCCAAGTCCAGGTAGGCTGCATGGACTGCTTTGCCCTCATCAATGGCTCTAGTGACTGTTTCGAAAAAGTCAGCCAGGTTCAAAAGGCAGGATCTGCCCTTTACAAAGCCGAACTGGGTGGGGACAAGTGTCTGTAGGTCCCCAATGTCTCTGTTTATGAGTTCCATAATGATTCTTTCCATAGCTTTGCAGACCAGGCTGATTAAGCTTATGGGGCGGTAGTTCCCAGGGTCTGTAGAGGTACCCCCTTTGTGGAGTGGGACCACTGTTGCTGTACGCCAGTGTTCAGGTACATATCCTGTAGTAAGGCTAAGGTTAAGTAGCATTTTTATGTGCGGGTTTAGCTCCTCTTGGAGTTCACGTAGCACGCAACCTGGGATACCGCCAGGTCCCATTGATGCTGTGTTTTTAGCTTTGCTGAGGGCGGCTCTCACCTGGACATCTGAGATGACAGGGAGATTACATTCAGCTGGGATAAGTATTTCTTCTTTTGGGGGTGAGGGGAGAAATTTGCACTGAACCTGTCAGCCAGAATGTTGGCAATATCTGTGGGTTCAGTGTATATTTTGTTGTTGTGAACTAACTCTGAGCATATCTGAGGGTTTCCGCCCAGGTTTCTAACATAGCTGAAGAAGGCTTTGTGGTTATCTTTAGTGTCCTTAGCGATTTTTCTCTCAAAGTTGGCCTTGGATGTTTTTATGAGAGAATGTAGTTTTCTGCTGGTGTTGATCAGAGATGTCTTCCCTTTATGGGATTTTGCTCTGTCGTGCAGTAGCTTCCTTCTTTTGTTATACAATTTGTTAATGGCTGAGGTCCACCAGACAGGACGCTTGCCTTTGGTAGAGAGGGACTTGGATTTATTTGGGATTGCATGATCCATGCATTCTTGGAGATGTCCATAGAAAGCATTTGTGAAAGATTCAGCATTGTGGGATGTGGTATCCACTGGCCCAGTGGGCTTAAAGGATACCATCTCAGTCTTAAGAAGAGTGAAGTCTGCTTTTGAGAAGTTTTTCACTGTGGTCTTTTGTTCTGGGGGTGGAGGTGGGATATGTATATCCAGGGTGATTAGTTTGTGGTCAGATCTCACTAGTGAGGGGTATACCTCCGGTGTGGAGCATTTTGTTCCCATGTTTGTAATGATCAGGTCTAGTATATTATCTCCCCTAGTGGGAGAGGTGACTAGTTGTTCCAGTGCATTTGAATTTATGAATTCCAGGAACCTTTGGGCTAGGGTGTTAGGGCTAGAATAATGTACCCAATCTTTGTTAGGGTAGTTGAAGTCTCCCAGTATGATGGTATTTTGTGATACATTCATATCCTCCAATGTCTTCAGGAAGGCTGAGTGGGTTTCCTGAGTGGGTTTCCTTAAGGCCACACACATCAGTAGCACTACATACCTAGGTAGGGGGTTCTAGTCCCAGTGTTGCCAAGTAAAAGTGTGTGTTTTTGTGAAGGAATCTACTTTCGTTTGCTGAATATACATGTCGCAGGAGATCATCTGTCTGAGAACTGCCTGGCATATGCTAACATTTCACAGGTATCATCCTGTGGAAGTACACTCCATCACAACTAGTGCTAGATGTGTAAATGCCCTCTTCCCCACTGAATAGGTGTACAGCGATACTGAGGTTGGTATATACAGCTAGATGTGGCTCTTGTGGACACAGCCACCATCATTGCAGTTACTGTTGAATGTATCCCCCCGCTTAGCTGGCTTTAATACTGTACAGTTTATGTTAACAGGTTAAGTAATTGTTTATCAAATGATCTGTGATTCTACAACACCTCTCACCCTCCAAAGGGTAGGACTGTGCCACCCACACCAGTGCACCTATGTTTACTGAGTTGAGGATTGCACTACATTGGGGAAGGGGACATATACCCTGCCAGTACCGTCGTCAATGACATTAAACTAGCAGACTGCTTATTTCCCAATGTGCTGTTGTGCCTATTCTGTCTTGGAGGAATTACATAGTCTATAATGGGTTCCTTGCCCAGGTACATACATCCATGTGTACAGTATTTTCTGTGTATTGCATCAGCACCAAAGCTTCAGTGTGTGTTATACATTGTCCACTGTATAAGGGCTGCTGATAGTACCCACCATGCACTCACCTGTATACACCACACCCAGAACTATCAGCCATGTGGCACATGCAGTAACTGTTATACAGACCTATGACATGTGTTCACCTGTACCCAGGATATGGCACAACCAAGGTGTCACCACAGTGCCATACCCCTTGTAGGATAAAATAGCAGACCATCCTCCTGCTGACACATGGACACCTACAACACAAATGGAATACATTAATATGACCACAGTCACTCCGTGTTTATAACAGCTATAATGCATCATGGCTGGACAGCTACACTTCCTGACATGCAAGCATCAAACTTTACTGCTGGTGACATGTTACACAGCATTACATTGGTACACCATAGTGCAGTCACCCTATGCATCAGAACCATATTAGCCTGTCCCTACATCAATGTTATGGATGACAGGGATGTGGCACAGGTATCATCATATGTTTGACACCATGTGTGTGTGAGTGAAGGGGTTTAATTATTAATTTGGCCATGGTAATGTGGTGTGTTTAGGTATGCGGTTGCCCTAGCTGTGTTTGTATTGTGTGTGAGTATGCATGCACACAGTTCTGCCATGTGGCTGCCCAATACATGTGTTTGTTGGACAGCTGCAGACCGTACCTGGCAGGGTGTGCAGTTCACAGTCTTCGGCCATCGACATGAGAACTGTGCCTGCCAGGGGTTCCATGGGCACCACCAGATACAAGCCACGATATGGTACTGTCCCCTGATGATGACATCTCTCTGCTGGCTCCGGGTCCCTCCTGGGACTGACCAGGGCCATGTGCATGTGGCCTGCTGTGGTGTGGACAGTGTCCCCCTGCAGTGCTGGGGCTGGTACTGCTACTACAGGAGCGTCTCTGTGTTCTGGCACATTCAAGTCAACCTCCAGTTGATGGTGTTGCTGGCCTACATCCACGTGGCCATCGCACCACTCTCATGATATGCTCAAGCACGGACATTTCACAGTCGAGGATTCCCACCATCTCACTCCACCATCTATTCATGACCTCTGAAAAATAATGGAGGGAACCTGCAAGATCACGGATGTTGTCAGTAACAGCTGAATGAGTAGCCCTCTGCAGCCTCAGAGCCTGTCTGGTGTATTGCTCCATACATGCCTGCACCTCCATGATGGCCTGAAACATGCATTTGGTGGTACCAGATGTGGCACTTCTGCCAGAGGCACGATGAGCAGCAGCCCTCCAATGAGCACCCCTGTACATCTGCCTATGTGGCACTCAGCCAGACATCTGGCTATGGCTGCTGTGTCCAGACACACATGCCATAGATATCAAACTGTCCTGTCCCATGCCACCAACCACCAACTGTCCCACAGCTATGGCCACTGGTGATGGGGTATGTATAGGCATTGTGACTGTGTGTGGGGATGGGGTGGATAAGAGCTGGATGTCAAACGATGGTGCAGCTTCAGCCCCTGACAACCCCGCCTGTGCCTCAACACACCTATCATCATTTTCAGTGTCTGTATGGACACCAACATCAGATTGCCTGCAGGAGGGACCCTGAACCACCTCGCCACCTGTGAGGGGAAGACAGGAAATGCACTTTAGTACCTGTAAGTCATTGCATAACAGTACACACACACACAAACCCTGACATTCTATCATACTACTTACCCGTCCTTGAGTTTACACAATGTCCCTAGTTTTTTCCCTTAATTTCCCCATCCTGCATCAGTCTTGAATAATTACAGTCAATAATACCAATCATTAATGTATCATTCTTCTAATTGCTTAGAAAGGTGATCACAAAACATGACCTGTTTCTCCATTACCTCTTTAACTTGATTGGAGTCGTTTTTTGCAAAGACTCCCTGATGTCATCCAGTGTTGACCCTGGTTTTGTCCAGACGTCTTGAGCATGGCCCCCATATATTATGGGCTACTACAGTCACTCAATAATGTCATGCACTGGAGTGGCATACATAACTATTGTTCAGTAGATGCAAGATCTGTTGCTTTATCAACTTTTTATGTGGACTATAGTAATATTTGGTAACAGTCTCTGGTGTTAACTAGTAATTCCCCAATGCATCTTTAGTACTGCATACATGGGTATTCTTTCACCTTTCTGCTGATTGCAATTAAAACAGTATCCCTGGTGTCTAGTTTTCCCTCCCAATGCATGTTTCATGCTGCAGTCTTTATTATACTATCAGCTGTCCTGAGATTACATGTCAGAAAAGTATTGCTGGTGTCTCGTGTTTGTCCATGTCCATGTACTGCACGATTTCAAAGGGAAGCTGAGTGGTATGAAGAACCCCATACTCACACATGTGCATACATGGACAGACACGCAAACACACAGACACATACACACACGCATTCTATATACATCAACCCCCTTCCACTCCACCAGATAGCATTTGCAGATAGATTAATCCACACACACACACACACACACACACACACACACACACACACACACACACACACACACACACACACACACACTTACAGGTGAGGTTCTACAAAGATATTACACACATACTTCTCATTACACATCTGTTAACATGCATGAGATATGGCACCCAACAGCATGCAGTGCAGCTATAGTCAATCCCTGCTAGCAACTTTATACATCTCTGTGATGCATGGGTTGTGTTAGTAGGTGATGCCCCTTCCCCTGAAACACACTGCATCCATGTACACAGTATTGCTGTGCACCTGTTCGGCACCCTGGCATGTACTGTGCACCATATCTCACAGGTGTACACACCATTGCTGAATGTGTATATGTGTGTCAGTTATGTTTGCTCTGCTGCTCACAGCCCCTATGTGTTTGTCCGACACATACCTGGGATGATATGTGGACAGATGTCATTTGTGAATGCCTGATGTCTGATTTACAGATCTCATCATCAGCGATGCAAGTTTGGCCAATAAAATGCAATTACACTGACAACCTTCAAACCTTATTGTGGCTATGGGGAGTGTACACACCCTTATTGATATGGCACCCTCTTCCTTGATATGCCATGGGGCCACATTACTGCATATGTTAACATTACACAAACCGGATATGTGACATATGACCTGTGCAATTAAATCCAGTATCAAACAAATGTGTTAATTGTGCAGATGCTGATTGAGATGCATACAATTTGTGGGTGCACATGTGTGCACTCTCTTATCATGATGATTTTTTGCACCTATTGTTATGTGTACTACAGAAGTCACTATTCCCGGAAGGGGTATACTAGCATGGGCCATCTGCATTTGCCAGTATTTGGTCACTCTGCCCTACAAATGCCCCCCAACTCTGCATGATTGCAAGGTCAACTCATGTGCATATCCCTTGTAGGTCACACAGTGCCGTCACTATTGATGTGAAGTCAAGGTTATGCCTGCCACAATTCCTGACCTTGACTGTGTGCAGATACAGCCATTCTTAGTGAGCTTTGGATCTCTGCTTCAGTGCACTGTTGTGTTTCATGATGACACACCCTCCCCACCCTCACCCTTTTTTCAGATGCTTGACAACTATGGCCTACACATGTGTGTCATTTTGCAGTGTCCCAAACTCTGAGCACCATGTGTACTGGCCTAGTCCCTGCTAATTACTGGCAAACATGTAGGTGTACACTGGCACTGGCAAGGTACAGATGGGGATGGTGGGCCAGAGGTGGGGTGAGGTGTTGGTTGTGCAGCACATGTATCTTGATACTGTATGTAGGTTTCCAATGTGGTCTTGGTACACCAGTACACATTGCAACCCATGCCTTTTGGGGACCTTTGCTGTAATGCATACCCTACCTGTAGATAGGCCTGGCTGATGTTTTCTGTGGTACAACTGTCCCATCTGATTACCCTAACCCATGGGCCACACTTATGCAGAGTCCAGGCAATTGTCAACACAGGTACTGCACAGCCAGTACTTACTAGACATTCCTGCAACTCCCTCAGTGCTGTGACATGTTACCAGGCAGCCTGCATGACCAGTTTCCAACATATGTCATCATCTGTCTTGGATGACCATCTGTTTATTTTCTACATTAATCCTGTCCCATACATCCTCGCTACATACATGACTGTCTGCACTGTTTGCCATGGTATATGCAATGGTGAGGTAAGGCTACATGGCCAACACCTTGGTGCTACCTGTTGGGTATGGGATCCATTCCATGGCTTGTACGATGTGTGCAAGCCACAGCTGCCTCTGTTTCAGGTACGTGGGCACATTTGATGGCCAAATGTCTTGGACAGCAGACCATTTATTGGTGTGACATTGAGGACCTGTACTTGCTGGAAGGTCCATACTCATGAAGAATGCATGCTGTCAGTACCACAAAAGCTACTTCCACAATTTGTTATCTGAAGTGTATGCACACAAATGCTTCCAGTGTTTGTGAAGGTATGTATTCCCCATATTTGCTGTCCTAACATAGGATTCCATATTACACATTCATTGCTCATGTTAGGACCACATTGCAGGTTGTAAGGGTTGTGGAATGCAGTATTGTGATATGCCGTAGTGTAGATCTGCAACAGTTCCCATTGTAATAGTGGTATATACACTATTGTAGCACCATATAAGGGTGATGTTTCAGACATGTCCCTACTGTAGCCCATTTGTCCCACCATTATGTTCATCTATATGCACACATTTTGCAATGACAGGTTGTTAGTTATATTGCAGGACTCTTACATACTCTTCAGATATGCCACCATGGTGACCACTGTGATGCAATGCAGTTAACAGTAACAATATGTGAACATGTACAACATGCATTATGGGTAGGTGTGTTAAATGGTGTGCATAGAATATACCATGGCCATAACATGAGTGGTGTATTGGCAAACCTCAACAAACACCATACTCACCAGCCACAGGCTGCTGCCCCAGATGTATACCAGAGGGACCTACATAATTGGGTGAGAGATGTGATGTTAGTAGCCACACCTGTGGCATTGGTACAGGATGGGTGCAGCATTACAGTACAACAGTACAAACCCACAATACTACAGATTATGCACATCTGTTTGTTACTACAACACAGCAACATACTATATATATTTCATCTCATATATGCATGATCTAACTCTACAGATACAGATGAATACACAGCAGTGGTCTACTGATGTGCCCTGGGGCCTTACCTGCATGCTTCTCAGCCATTGTGTGGGTAGCACCCACCTCCACTATGTTCTCCACCGGGTCTTGTGATTGCAGGCGAGCAGGTGCCCCGAGGCTGGAGAGGAGGTCCTCAACATGTGTCGGGGGGCTGCATGGCATGACACCCCCCTGTTGCAAGCTGGTACCCCCTAACTGCAAAAGCACTCAGACGGGCCTGGCGGAGTTGATCAGTGCATCAATGTCGGACCTGCTCATAACTGCGTTATGCAGGCCATCTTTTACCCTGTGGACAAGATCATTCTACAGGGTGACCCTCTCCTGCAGATCATGGGCAGTACGCCCAAACATGGTATTGTAGTGCTGCACCAGGTATGTGATGATGATGCAGTGTACATAGGAATTCTCTCCCTGGACATATTACCTGAAAGACATAAAGAGGGAAACAAGTCTGTGGACCCTGTGGACAAGATCATTCTACAGGGTGGTCCTCTCCTGCAGATCATGGGCAGTACGCCCAAACATGGTGTTGTAGTGCTGCACCAGGAATGTGATGATGATGC